>NW_009606647.1:6541-90498 GCF_000690535.1 Cariama cristata | reverse complement strand
TCTCTCCAACAGCCCCCACTCACCGGTAGGGTGGGGGTGGGCAAGGTCTTGGAAGGGGACATTGCTGGGGCAGTTGACTCAAATTGGCCAAAGGGATATTCCATACCATATGACGTCTACTTAGCAATGAAAGCTAAGAGGGAGCAGGAGGAAGGGGAGGCATTCATTATTTACAACATTTGTCTTCTGGAGCAACCGCTATGCGTACTGAAGCCCAGCTTCCAGGAAGTGGCAGAACATCACCTGCTGATGGGAAGTAGAGAATTTGTTTTCCTTTGCTTTTGTGCACGACCTTTGCTTTCATTTTGTTAAACTGCCTTTGTCTTGACCCATGAGGGTTTTTTTATTCCATCCTATTTTCTTCCTCCCATCCTACTGAGGAGGGGAGTGATAGAGCAGCTTGGTGAGCACCTGGCATCCAGGCAAGGTCAACCCACTGCAATGTGCTGTACCATAAACTCTTGGCCATAAAAGTAAACCACTTGTGGACACATATAGGGGAAATGGAAGTAAAATGCTCTATCCACTAACCCCACTAGTGGAAAACCTTCTATTAGACATAGACTGGTTTACTTTAGATTTGTTTCCAAATTTTTTATTAAGAGTTAAAATACAATTTAATAACACTCTAATAAAAGTATTTAAAGGACTCTGATTTGTAATCACATTCTTTTTAATATAACTTATGTTTCAGTTTTCTGTGTTTGGTATCATCAGGGTTCATCCTCTTCTAGTCTTCTTACTAATCATATTAATCTTACTAATCCTGGTCTTTCCTTTTTTTTTCCCCTCTCTTTTTTTTCCCTTGGTATTAAAATATCTAAAAAATGCATCTTTCTATTTGCTTTGTGTGGACTTTGTGTCAACTCTTGACCATTGATACCTTTGAAGGTCTCTGTTATCTTTATTAATGCAAACATGTATTCAAAACCTTGTAAAATATGTGGTGAAATATGCCACAATTCTTCTTTAGAAATCACATCAAAGGTTAGATATTTTGAGAAGGAATCAGTTTCTTCAGCTCATGAGGATAACTTGAAGAATAATAGTGTAAAAATTGTGATAAATATGTAGAAATATGTTTTATGTCTTTATTGATATTTCTTTCTAAGAGCAAATCTCCAGGGAGAGAGCAGAATCTGGCTTATATTTAGCTCTAGCTATAACAAGAAGCAAGCATAGGTAGTGTATTAGCAATTTACTGTGTTACCTCTGTTAATTCAGCACATAATCTCACATTGCTTTGAGCCTATGAACTAAAGAAGCTATTCAATCTTCCAGATTGCTGACAGAATAAATTAATTAATAAACATGATTTTCTGTTTTAATTAAATTAATATAATTTAGTGTAATCTGTAAGAGAACAATAGGGTTAGTTTTTCAGCCCACTTTGCTAATAAATTAGTTTGTCTAAGAGGTGGTGCTTATTCTGAGCTCTTCTGAATGTGAATCACTTGTACAGACATTTAAAACAAAATAATCTTTCAAGTTCTCATTACTTGGTAATAGCTATTTCACACTCTTGTTGAAAATAATGCATACACCTTTTTACATACAACAGCATATCAGGAAAACACAAACAAACTCTTCTTATTTGTTAATGTAATCTCCAAGAACAAACTGTATCTCTCAACAAGCATTATGTAAAATATAGTATGTTTCCTTTTACATAAGAAAAAGACACCTAACCCTTGAGTGATAACAAGCCGAACACTGAATCTTAGAGGATACTTAGATCTGAAGATGTTATAGGCTCAGTGAACAGCACCAGGATAGCACAGAGAACATAGCTCAAAGATCCAGCTAATAGACTAATAATTATATAAAAAAATCAATCCTTATTTATATATCCATAAGTATTTCTATCAGGATCCAGCAATGTAAGAATCCAGATAGGAATTTTGTAATATAAATTGGTGCAGGGTTAAATTTGGGATTGTTGCTTTTGAAACTGATATTATGTGGCAACATAAATGGGATTCCTCTATAAATTGCTGTAGTTTGGGTTCACTGAAAATATTTCTGATTTATATCTTCTCTTGTGATTGTGGTGGGGTACAACAGGTTCTGAAAGGTAATTTCATAAAACCTTCTTCTTATTAACAATTGTAACCAGAATTAAATAATAATTACTATTAGTAGCAAAAATATTATCAGTAATAATAATCTGTCTAACAGTGTCAAATGTAATGTCAAATTCATCAAAGATAGCTTCTGTAGAATGCTGGTGATGTGACAAGAACCAGAATGTTCTCAGCATGCACATGCAGTTGCTATATTGTATGCTATATGGTGCAACATGTTGCAAATCCCCGTAGAGTCTTAAGAGTTTAAATTAAGCTGAGAAAATTAACTTGGAAGAGATGTCCAACAAAATCTGTTAGTCTTTTGTCAGCTCAGGATATATTAAATAAGGAAAATACCTTCCACAGGAGGCTGTCCAGAATGATGTAGTCCCGTCATGTGGACAGAGAAGGGAACTGGGATTGCTAGCTATAAAGCAGTTTTAACTGTAGATATAACAGGAGCTTAGGACAGGTTTTTTTTCATTAAAATCTTTCAAATCAAATTACACTACGTCACAGAAAGGATGCATATAGGACAAAAGGAACCCTGGGGGCAATAACAGAAAGCCAAAGATGTCAAAGCGTTTTCTGTGTTCATTGTTTATAAGGACATGCGCATTTTGCTGCTTCTGCTTATTGATACTTTTTCTTATTGGCACTCCAGGCAATTGTTTAGGTTTTTTTTTCAGTTGCTCAGCTTTTCCTGTCTCCTCTGACTGTTTGCTTTAGACATTAATCTGTGATGTGGAATGTTGTCAGGTGTTTCCAGACATCTAATTTGTACCCACTGCTCTTAAGAGGGCTGATCTCCTCCCTTACCATTTTCACCTGCATAGAATTACTGTTAGTAATAGTATGATGTCCTATCTCTTTCTTTTATTTTTTTTTTTCACTTTTATAGGCATATTTGTTACTTTCCCCCCCCTTATTTTCCCTAAATACACATGAAAAATCTTTCATTAACATTTAGATATATTTACACTTAATTTATTTGCTGTCTGGGTTGGATTTGGTTTTGGCAGTATAAAATTTACCTAAATTATTATTCTGTAGAATCCCTCATATTTCTTAAGTTTCTTTCATATAAGCTGAGTCTCCACACACAGAGTTTTCAAACATTGTTAGAATTCTTATATAACATCAGTTTGAACATTTTTCCAGGTAATAGTTAAGATTTACATTGCTGATAGCTACTGCTTTTACTAGAAACCTCATAATATGGCATATTTATTTTCTGGGATAAGATAGGCCATAATTTCTTACTTAATAAACTATGTAAGAATACGTGTACATTTTCGTTTCAGTGATGTCACATCCCTTTGTCTCTGTAATAATTTGAGCTGAATTGCTCATTCAGGGCCTCCTTCTGTGTTAGGTAGGAAATATTCAGTGGCTGAAGACAGCAATTATTTCAGGATCAAATTCCCAGCTTTTAATTTGCTTTAGGGTTTTGGTAGCATTACGTCACCAGTAGCAAAGAGTTGAATCAGAGGACTGATAAATAAAAACTAAGAGTGACCCTGCTATGGCCTTGTATGTTCTTGCTGATAACGAGGTGTACATGGGCTACTCCCATCACGCCTAAGGAGTTGAGACCAGAGTCACCATGGGGCTAGCGTGCTCTCTCCCACACCACTAGGTGGAGGGTAGATAAACAGCATCAGTAGCAAAGAGACTTGTGAAACCACCTACTTCCAGTGCATAGGAGCAGCTAAGGCAATGCAAAGAGTCAGAAGATACTCTTGGTACAGAGCCAGCACAAATTAAATCCACTCGAGAAAAATGTAAACCAATGACTCCGTTTTTCTCTCTTAGACTGTAGCTTCTAGTCAACTCTCATAGTATACCTAGTTTAGTGCAAATGTGTTATTTTAGTATTGTGTTTAGAAATATACATCTTTTGCCTCTTGCACATTATCTTGAAACCAAATCTTTTCTATTGTAAAATAAACAGTAAATAATAAACTAATTAAAGACCTTGAGAATAGTTTATGTCCTCATGGAGATCACTTGAAACACATAAACCCCAAAATCCTCTGCAGGAATGGTGTTTGAGGAGAGAATTGGCCCATAAGTAAATGGACAAATTATAATGTTCATAATCAAATACAGTACTGTATATAAATTTTCTTTAGAAAGGTATCATACTATTCTGTGAGTAATATTCAATCCAGACTTTGAATTACCATGAAATGACAAAATAAAGGTCTCTGGACATAGGGTAGAATAAAGAAATGTACCCTGCAAGAAAAATAGTTGTCAATTCAAAAGCCTAGCAGAGATCCATGGCACAAGACACCCTCCAACTCTTTTGGCTGATTAAGTTACATTATATGTTTCCATGGATGTAGTGGAGATAAGTCTTAGTAAAGGAGAATAGCTTGTGAGACAGCTAGCATAGCAAACGTGTACGCACCCATGCACAGTGTAGATGCAACTGATGTGCATCAGGGAAGCCCTGAGGCCTACAGAGAGGAATCAGCTAGTCTGTGAACTCAGACTTCGAAACCTAGACACTGCTACTGAGGACACCACAGTTGTAACCTGCATGGTCACTGATCATCTGTGTAAAACAGGTGGTATTCCTGTCTTCCCCAATAGGCTGAGGTATGTTTATATTTAGATGATATTTGAACCAGATACTTTTTCTACATATTGCTGCCTTTCTAAAATTGGTCTTACACCCTCATTTTACTTGTACTATTTTGAGAGTGAAAGAATGCAACAGCAAAAACCCGGTATCCCTGTCCTTTCTATACAGTTAACAATAACAACTAACACTAGTGCATGATAGGTGACCAATACCTGTTATGAAGATAGCATTAATCACAGTGTCTTGAAAGAAAGTGGAAAAAAAACCTCAACAGGATATTGTGTATAAACCAGAAAGCTTCATTTACTAATTTATATTGAAATATTTTAACTACATACATTGCATTTCTAATGCACAAAACCCATATATTTTCTTTGCCTGAGGTGGTCTAAAGCTCTGATGCCAATAAATCTAGATATACGAGTAGTACTACTCTCTTTAGCCCATAAATTTAGTAAAAAGCAGAGTTTCCGAAAATATATATCGCAGATATAGAATTCCCTCTAGACAGAAAAGCAATATAGTAAAAATGAAGTTCTCCTTTTGCACAGTCCTTTTATGAGAAGGTATATAGCTCCTTTCATTCAATATATTCAAAACTGTGTCTTTCACTGTATCATCTGACATGGTATGACCAATATAAATTATATTCTTTTTAGAGTGTATTAAATGAAATGCAAACCATAAGATTATCATTATTTAATATCACTTAGTTTTTGAGGGTCAAATAAAAGTAATTCAGGAATCAAATCCCCAGTTTAAGCATCTATAGCATGTAAACTGTAATTTGTAAGTTTATAAAAAATGAAGTAAAAAGTAGGTATTTAAACAAGGTTGTTTTAAAACACCCTGAAAGAAGAATATAACCATACACAGCAAATTTTCAGTATTTGTTTACTTTCCATGTGATATAATTGATGCAAAATGGCCTCTGAAATTCAAGTTGCTCAGGTACCATACTTTTCCCATCTTGCCCCAAGACGAAACCATTAAAGAATCCAAACACAAAATAGAGGGAAGAATTTTGATGATTTATACCTTTTTGCTTGATAAAATAAGATTCATGCTGGACAGACTGTACCTTCGGCCTTTTTTTCTCCAATCAGCTCCTCCTTTTTCTTTTTTCTTTTATGGAAATATACCAAGAAGTAGGCTAATAATATACCAAACAGTCTTTCATGGTTGTGTACATACAGTGGTTCATTACAGCTCATACTGGAGATCAGCATATGGTCTGGTTTTCACATCTGTCATGCTTCTGTAGCTCCAGGTAGTGGAATAGGTTGCCCAGAGAGATTGTACAGTCTATTATCTCCATAGTTGGAGGTTTTCAAGACCTAACTTGATAAGGCCCTGAGCAACCTGGTCTGATCTCACAGCTGACCCTGCTTTGAGTAGGAGGTTGAACTACAGACCTCCTGAAGTCCCTTCTAACCTGAATTATCCCACGCTGCTATGATTCTGAGTGAAGTTTAGAAGTTCTTCTGGGGCAAATTCACATGTACACATAAGCGTAATGCTGTGTCATGCAGAGACACTAGAGAGGCCTATCTTTGGAGCGCCGTATTGTGCCAAGTATGTATGCCATAATGTGCCACTCCTGGGGACATTTGAGCTGCTATTTTTTAAAGCAATAAGAAATGACTTCGTAATTTCTCAATGAAGCCGATTTTTTTAGCTGCCTTCCTCAAAGAGACTTGGGACACTCAAAACTTGACACTGCTCATGAAAAATTGCTTTTATTTCTCATGTAAGTAACAGTAACAGTAATCACTGCTGTGGTTGAAGGAGCTGCTCTAAACTCCTGAGGTGAAACCTGGGTGGGTGGGTGAAATCAGAAGTTATTTAAAGATACCAGTGTTTCATTTTTTGCTTACTGCTTTGATTTAGATTACTTTAGTACTGTGTTACTTAAGTTGCAATGCAAGTAATTTTGCATTTCATGGAAGTTTTCATTGAATCAATAACGATTTACTTGTACTCCTGCTTTGACATCTATGGATCACAAGGTACTGTATCTGTTAATGGCATTTGCCCTTTCCACCATTCTCATCTTTCTTCCTTTCATGTCTAATGAAGCAGTGTCTTTGGCCACATTCCATCTCCATTGTTCATGCATAACTAAAAAAGCTTTCTTTTCCTTATATACTATTATGAATAATTTCTTTTGTTCCATTGTTTTCATTTAGCTTCTGACCATATCGTTAAAAGAATTGCAATGAATTCCTCTGCTTTCTAATTCAAAACGTAATCTATATTTATTTTAGTTTATAGATGCAATTCAACAGTGCTGAAAAGACCTTGAGTAACCTCCTTTTGTTTGCCATTTTTGTTGTTGCCAAAATAATCTTCTGAATTATGAAACAGTATTAACAGAAGGTTTCAGTGACTGAAGCATGGTGAAAAATCTGCTATCACTTTATAAGGATAGAGAAATACCTCTTTCAAGAGTTTTGCCTCTAAATGCTGACTATGTTTTTACTGGAAGCCATGCCAGTCCAGGGAAAAGTGATAGTGATATGATCTGTCTTCACATGCTCTTTAGAGATTGCTCATGCTAAAATGAAAATATCTTTTTTGATAGCTTCGTTTGTCTCATCTTGATCTTTATTCTTGTCAGAATTTGCAAGTGAAACAAGATTAAATACAGTAGTTTTCCCATGAAAGCCTGGGCTGCTGTACTGTATGGCACTGGTATTTCCAGGCATGCCACTTTTGTTTTTAATTCATAGAATCATCATAAAATGGTTTGGTTGGAAGGGACCTTAAAGATCATCTAGTTCCAAACTCCCTGCCACGGGCAGGGACACCTTCCACTGCAGTAGTTTGCTCAAAGCCCCATCCAGCCGGGCCTTGAACACTGCCGGGGAGGGGGCATCCACAGCTTCTCTGGGCAACCTGTGCCAGTGCCTCACCACCCTCACAGTGAGGAATTTCTTCCTGATGTTTAATACAAATCTTCCCTCTTCCAGTTTAAAGCCATTGCCCCTTGTCCTGTCACCACATGCTGTTGTAAAAAGTCCCTCCCCAGCTTTCTTGTAGGCCCACTTTAGATACTGGAAGGCTGCTCTAAGGTCTCCCTGGAGCCTTCTCCAGGTTGAACAACCCCAGCTCTCTCAACCTGTTTTTACAGGAGAGGTGCTCCAGCCCTCTGATCATCTTCGTTCCTTCTTGTGCTGAGATCCCCAGAGCTGAAGGCAGTACTGCAGGAGGGGTCTCACCAGAGTGGAGTAGAGGGGGAGAATCCCCTCCCTCGACCTGCTGGTCACGTTGCTTGTGATGCAGCCCAGGATACGGTTGGCTTTCTGGGCTGCAAGCACACATTGCCAGGTCATGTTGAGCTTCTTGTCAATTTGTTACTGAAGCAGTGCAGCAACGTGGTGATAAACTACTTTTTGTAGTGGAGCTCTTTTACAGAAAAAGGATAAAGCCAGGCTCCTGATTACCCAAGAGCACTGAGAGGTACTTCAAAAAACATAGCCTCCATGAACCAAGTGTTTTGTCTGAAAGGAATTTTTTAAAGTTTAGTGTAAGCAATTGTACACAATGCTAAAATTTACACAGACAACATCCATTTGAATATGTAAATTTACAGTTGATACAAGCTATATTTCAGATGTCATATGTCAGAAAAACAATAATTTCTGTAGAAACCAGAGTGTGGGTATAGAAAATCACCAAAGCCTTCAAAGAGCTGCGTATTTCTAGATCAAGCTTCTCAAGTCAGTGGAAATAACTGCCACTGTGGAGCTCTTGTTGATTTTGTTGCTTGTATGTCCCAGTAAAGAGCTGATTGCCTTAATATAATTCAAATTAGCTAAAGGCAGTGTGTAATCTATTAAAAAGACACCCTGCATTTAATCAACTGGCGCTAGTCTAAATAAACATAAGCCTTAGTTTTCTTTACATGACCCTATCCATTTTATTTCTAATCAAAAAGTATTTGCTTTCCTACTTTACTTTCCCTATAGCACTGTGATTTCTGAATGGAAACTAACCATAGTACTTCAGGGTTTTCCCCCCCTATTGCTTTTCCTTTAAATGCATGTAATGGGTCTAATTTCAGCTGAATATTTGACGCTGCTTGCAAAAATGAGCTTACACATAGCATTATCAACATGGGTGTCCTGCCATTGTGTTTGTAGGTATACTTTTTCTTTATTGTAGGTTTAACTGATCTTAACTGCATTGTTAACTCCAGATTTCAAGAAACACCCTCCCTGAAACCTGACATAAACAGAAGGAGGAAGTGCAGGATTTTTTTCCAGCTCAGGGAGTACTATCATTCTGTACCGACAATTCAGTAACAGTCCACTGTTCTCCTAGCAAGAATTGTCCAGTGCTAATTTGTTACCATGAATTCTACTGTGATCATGTGTAAACCTCAGGCTTCAAGCCCACCCCAAAATCTTTGCAAAGCTTGATTACTTATCTTTCTTTTGTGTTTTTTTTTTTTTCTTTTTACTTTTCATTATTTGCATTATTTACTTCTTCTTACTGAAAGTTTTATGTCCTTGTTAGACCTTCTTTTAAAATGGTTGTTCTTATAAAATATTTCCTGACAAACAATTTCTGACTCATAATTCTATGGAGGCCTAAGAATAAGATCTCGAAGTCTCTAGAGGAGCCAAATGAACAAGAAATATGTGTTAACTTCTTCAATAGAAGTCTAAAACTGAAAGATGAATATCCAGGTATTGCACCTGGCCCTATGAGCACAGAAATCCTGCTCTTATGATGTATTTAACTGTTAACTAAGAAGTGGAAAAGCCACAGATGCTAAGGGCAGTTTCATACATTGTCTATTGCCACTTTGAAGCCAGACACATTTTCTAAATGATAAACACGCAGATCATAGAATATATTTCAATACTAATCCTTAAGTAATCATGAGCTTAAACCCTTGAGAGAAGGTTCAGATAGACTGAAGACTACACTAGGTAAAAAAACCCTCTTCATTCAATTTCCAAAACTAATTCTGGAAGAATAAACCAGAAAAAAGTGAAAAGGAGAAAGGTTTTTCCAACACTGATGAAGAGTATAGGTAATAGAATTACCTGTATGTTCATTTTAAATTACTTAATATGCTGACAATGTAACCTAATAGCAGAAGGACTGTAGAGGAAACAGATCTCCGTAGCATCATGAAGCCCATTCTCACAGAATCTCAAGAGCCATACTGTGGCCACACTGTGGCCATGATGCTACATAAAGACCTTGGGGAGGATGTTTTATCTTCTGACTTCCAATCGGTGTTAAGTTCAAGCTCCACTATACTGTCAAGACATTGACAGCTATATTTTTATTGATTTTTGAGTGACTGGTTTTTGGGTTATTTTTCTACCAAGGTCTACCCCTCCCATCAATATAAATCCTTCATTTCTTCAGCCACAACCATATATTCTGTAAGAATTGTCAGTCAGATTTCCTGACTTCATGCAATATGGCAATTACCAAAATGGAGTAAAATTACATATTACCAGTCAAAATTCAGCCAAGAGCTGTAATAACTGTCCAAGTTTTAAAATCTGAATTTGACTAACTTCCTTCTTATATAAGAACATTGTCACACATTGCTCAGTTTGCTAATTGACTACATAATTTGTCTGACATACATATACACATTAATCAGTAGTCTCTCTGTGCTTTTGTTATGGGCATACCCGCAATGTTCGGTAACATCCTGACTTGAAAGGATATTTTGAACTGCAATTGTGTGTATGCATTTGTGTATGTATGTATATATATATATATAATTTTCATCAAGTACAGATAATTCCTCTGAACTGCAGGCCTTTTGTTTTCACTAATCTGTTGTTAGTGTCAGCATCGTCCAACATTATTCAGCACTCCTCAACACAGGAGAAGTCCCAACAACTTCCTTCCTTGTTGCCATACATCACTTTTATGATCAGCTAGGCTCATGTCTGCAGCACAAGATATGGCCCAGAAAAAACAAGAAAGTAAAATAGTAAAGGCCCTTTGCATTTTAGCTTTCTCCAGATGCAGACTGCAGCTTTCAGAATTTTAATGAGGCACTGAAATGCCATCGAAATCGCACTTTTTGTGCATACTTCCTTTACTGGCTCAAGCCACTAGTAAACTTGGCCTGAGATTTGGTCAGCAAATTAGAATATTAATAAATATTCCTAAAAGGATTGTTGAGGGCAAGAAATGAAGCAGAGAAGGAAAAAGCAGAAGACAGGAGATATGGTCAAATGCAAAGGAATGTCGAGAGGCTGAGATTACATAACAAATAGTCCACGGGGAATGGGTGAGCATGGAGACAAAGGGTGAAGGGAGGCAAGACCAGAAAGGAGACACACAACGGAGCAGAAGAGTGGCAACAAGAGAGGGGAGACTGTTTCCTATGGACTTATGCTTCCTTTATTGCAAAAGCTGAAACATATGAAGGCTGATGTTACATTTACAGGAGCTGAATGTTTGTTTGGAAACTAGATTCTGTCTATGTCTCTGCCATTGACTTTCACTGTATTTGATAAATCATTTCAATGATACTTTCTAAAGATGCATGTTCATAATAGTCTGAATATGTTGCACCTCAGTTACAGCAATATTGACTGTTCACAGATGTAATTAAAGTTGATTAGGTGTGCTGTGAATATATGAAGATCCATTAATACTAATACTATGAAAAATGAGGTCATAGGTATTCCAACCAGAGATTTTTTAATCTCAGTCCTTTGGTGTCTCAGTCCTCTCTCTAAAATGGTTACAGTACCTGTATGTGAAATTGAATTTATTAACGTTTATGAAGCAGTAACACGCCCTAGTGATATGTGTTGTAGAAACACTTTTACGGAAATAAAGAATTCCTTCTCCAGACCAGGCTTTCAATCTTATACAGAAAGTAAAGGAGAGGGCCAAGGGGAGGAGGCCAGCCAGTGGACAATGAGGCGATTGCAAAATATTGAACAGATGTGTGAAATACACAGTGATCTTGTGGAGACAGGGATCCTAAGGAGAATAGAGGTAATTAGATAATATATCACAAGGCATGCATGCAACAGGACTGAATTAAGGTTACACTGGGTACCTTTATTCTAGTAAAAAATTTTTCTGCACTTGATTTTTCAATTTAGAATGGAATGGAATAGAATGGAGTGGAGTGGAATGGAACGGAATGGAATAGGATGGAATAGAATAGAAGAGAAGAGAATGGAATAGAATAGTTCCAGTTGGAAGGGATCTACATCATCTAGTCCAACTGTCTGACCAACTTAGGGCTGACAAAAAGTTAAAGCATGTTATTAAGGTCGTTGCCCAAATGTCTCTTAAACACTGACAGGCTTGGAGCATCGACCGCCTCTCTAGGAAGCCTGTTGCAGTGATTGATCATGCTCTTGGTAAAGAAATGCTTCCTAATGTCCAGTCTAAACCTCCCCTGATGCAGCTTTGAACCACTCCCACGCATCCTATCGCTGGATACCAGGGTGAAGAGATAGCACCTCCCTCTCCATTTCCTCGCCTCAGGAACCTATAGAGAGCAATGAGGTCACCCCTCAGCCTCCTTTTCGCCAAACTAGACAAACTCAGAGTCTTCAGCCAGTCCTCATAGGGGTTTGCTTCCAGCCTTTTCACCAGCTTTGTTGTCCTCCTCTGGATGCATTCAAGGACCTTCACATCCTTCTTAAATTGTGGGGCCCAGAACTGCACAGTGTTCAAGATGAGGCTGCACCCATGCTAAACACAGCAGGATGAACACGTCTTTTGACCAGCTGGTTATGCTGTGTTAAATTTACCCCAGAATGTGCTTTGCCCTCTTGGCTGCCAGGGCACACTGTTGACTCTTATTGAGCCTGCTGTTGACCAGCACCCCCAGATCCCTTTCTGCAGGGCTGCTCTCCAGGCACTCCTCTCCCAATTTGTACTTGTGTCTGACTTTACTCCATCGCAGATGCAGAATCTGGCATTTGTTGTTGTTAAATTTCATCCTATTGACAATTGCCCTATGCTCTAATCTATCTAGATCCCTTTGCAAGTCCTCTTGTCCCTTGAGTCAACAGCACCTCCTAGTTTGGTATCACCATCAAACTTGCTAATGGTACATTCAAGTCCTTCATCCAGATCATTGATAAAAGTATTGAACAGAACTGGCTGTAGAATTGAGCCCTGAGGAACACCGCTGGTGGCTGGTCACCAGCCAGATGTAGCTCCATTCGCCACAACCCTTTGAAGCCTGCCATTCTGCCAGTTCTTCACCCAGCGCACCATGTACCTGTTCATCTCACAGTTGGACAGCTAGTCCAGAAGCATACTCTGAGGGCCAGTATCAAAAGCCTTACTAAAACCCAGAAGAACTACATCCACCATCTTCCCTTCATCCACTGAGCAGGTAAACTTATTGTAGAAGGATATCAAATTAGTTAAACCGGACTTTCCTTCTGTGAACCCGTGTTGACTGTGCCTGATGATTGCATTGTCCTTTAAATGTCTTTCAATAGCACCCAGTATGACCTTCTCCATAAATTTTCCAGATATTGAGGTTAGACTAACAGGTCTGTAGTTCCTTGGGTTTTGCCTCACATCCTTCTTGTAAATTGGAAGAACATTGGCTAGCTATCATTCAGCAGGGACCTGCCCAGTCTCCCAAGATCTTTAGTAGATAATTGAGAGTGGTCCTGCTGTAACATTCACTAACTCCTCAAGTACCCTGGGATGAATCACTGTGAGGCCCCATGGACTTATGAACATTCAACTGATACAACTTATCCCTTAGAATTTTAGTGTCCACAAATGGAAACTCACTGTTCTCACAGTCATAGAAGCATAGAATCATAGAATACCTCAAGTTGGAAGGGATCCATAAGGATCATCAAGTCCAACTCCTTGCTTGTCGCCAGACTACCTGTATGTAAACCGTATTACTAAAAGCATTGTCCAGATACTCCTTGAACTCCAACAGCCTTGATGCCGTGACCACTTCCCTGGGAAATCTGGTCCAGTGACCAACCACCCTCTCAGTAAAGAACCTTTTCGTGATGTTCCATCTGAACGTCCCCTGAAACAGCTTCATTCCATTTCCTCGTGTCTGATTTCTGGTCACCAGAGAGAGGAGATCAGCACCTCCCCCTCTGCTACCTTCCTTCTTGAAGCTGAACAAACCAAGTGACCTCAGCTGCTCCTCATAAGTCTTGCCCTCGAGGCCTTTCATGATCTTGGTCACCCTCCTCTGGACACGCTCTAATAGTTTGTTGTCCTTCTTATATTGAGGTACCCAAAGCTGCCCACAGTACTCCAGGTGGGGCCGCACCAGAGCAGAGCAGAGTGGGACAGTCCCCTCCCTCGACCTATGGCCATACTGTGCTTGATGCACCCCATGGCGGAGTTGGCTCTTTCTGCTTTCAGGGCACACTGTTGTCTCATATTCAACTTGACATCAACCCAGCCTCCCAGATCTCTTTCCATGGGGCTGCTCCCCAGCCTCTCACACCCCAATTTGTACGTATAACCAAGATTGCCCTGTCCCAGGTGGAGAATCCTCCACTTGCTTCTGTTAAATTTCATACGGTTGATGATTGCCCAGCTCTCCAGTCTCTCTCCTCAAGGGAGTCCACAACAAATTCTAGTTAAGTATTATTGGTAAACTTACTTAATGTACTTTTGATTCCTGTGTCCAGACCGTTTATAAAAACGTTAAAGAGCACTGGCCCTAAAATTGAGCCCTCGGGAACCCCACTGGTGTCTGGCTGCCAACCTGATGTAACTCCGTTTACTATAACTCATTGAGCTCAATCTGTCAGCCAATTGCTCACCCAACATATTGTGGACTTTTCTAGCTGTATGCTGAACAGTTTATATACTGTAAGAGACAGTATCAAAAGCTTTGCTAAAATCCCAGAACATTACATCTACTGGCTTCCCTTGGTCAACTAGATTGGTGACCACGTCATAAAAGGAAATTGAGTTAGTTAAGCAGGACTTTCCCTTCATGAACCCATGCTGGCTATGTCCAATGACTGAGTTGTCTCTCGAGTGTTCTTCAATAACTCGCAGAATATCCTTCTCCATAATTTTACCAGGCACTGAAGTGAGACTGACAGGCCCGTAATTACTAAGGTCTTCCTTCTTACCCTTCTTGAAAACTGGGACAACATTTGCCAGCTTCCAGTCAACTAGGACCCCTCCAGACTCCCAAGACCATTGAAAAATACTGGAGAGGTCCCATGATGACATTGGCCAGCTCCTCCAAGAGTGCATCTCTATCCATGTCCTCAGCGATGTCTCCTTCTACCTATCTCCTCCATGTCTCATGTCTCATTTGTTTTGTTTATCATCCCAGCAATTAAATATGTTCGAGCAGCAATGCTAGGTTCTCCTTGGACTGGCAGCAGACTTGGCAGATGATGGGTTGTTCAGGTCCATTTCAGAGCAGCACCTGGTTCCTTCCACACGGATCACCCTCCAGCACCCTGCCACCAAGACCCTGCCAAGTATGACCACAAGACAGACTCTCACATAAAAGTGTTATTTTGAACAATACATCTACAGAACTTAAAGTTAAAGGAGATGATGAGAATAGTTTTCCTCACCTCACTGGCCCAGTTTGTGATACCTTTTCTGAGGAATTGGTTTATTTCTATTTGACCACAGATTAACATGTTGGACAGCTTGTCTACACCTTCATAAAGTACAATAATTAAAGGTCTGAATGAATTGTCTCCTTCTGCCAGGTTTCATCTCACTTCTTGCTAACATTGCTCTGTTTTTCTCACTTACGATTATTGGAAATGAAATTGAAAATATAAGGTTAGAAAGGGAAATAGTAAATTGCACATACGATAAAAATCAGGGAAGTGAGCAGAGGCAATAAATTAAATATAAACTAATGATACAAGTCATCTGATGGATTAATGTATACAACTGTGCTTCTCTAAAGATATCTAATATATTCTGGAATGGAAAATGAATCATCTGCAAAAATAAAACAGTATAAAATTTCTACAATTATGATAAGGGTAGTAGACCATTTTTTTCCTGAAAATTGGTGCAGAATTAAAAAAATATCCTTTGTACAAATTCCAGATGGATATGTGTTATTGGCCAGGAAATGAAAATCAGTTCATTAGGGAATAAGAAGGATCTGGTTTATTCACAATCAAGAAGCAATTCCTTGTTCCTACAAATGGAACCACTTTGCCCATCGTAGGGAAACACTTGCTTTGTTTGATTTCACAAGAGACAACCATGAAGCACTTAACTGATGTGCCAGAAGAACTTCCTTGTTAGGACTCTGTAGCAGTGTTTTGGTCTTCTATTATCAAATGTGTACTCCACAGAAAGCTTATGCAAATCTTCAGCCTCCAGTGAACTGGAGTTTTCAGATGGCCTTGCAATGCCCTGCTCAAATCTGGGCTCAAATCTGACTACTTCTATCATAAAGACTGGTCTCTGTGCCTCACTTATATCAATCTCATCCGACTTTAACCCCTACGACCAAACCACTTTCTGAAGTTGCTATTCAAATGCTAATGAAGAGCAATTATGAGCCTAATGTTAGAGCCTGATTTAGGTACCTAAAACTTACACAGAACTGATTCAGGTCTTTCCCTCCTTTGTAGTTGTGTGAAATCCTGCCAACCAGCCTGGTTGATGGCACATTGGCACAGCAAGCTGTAACCATTCTCATGGAATTTTTTTCAGCTCTGAAGAAATTCCCGAAGATTTCCTTTTAGAGAAAATTTTCATACTTGTGATATCATTTTCTAGTAAGTAGAACAGAATTTCAAGTCGATATATACAGGCAATTGCTTGATAATATGTATTAATAGGTTAGTAATTTGATATTAAAATCCATAATCTTCTGATTTTATCACATTAACAATTTTTTTAAAAAATATCAGTGCTCTAAAAGATGATATCAAATTAGTATGTATACGAGATCATTAGTGGAACAATAAGTTTGAGTGGTGAATTATTGATTTGAACATGTAATTAAGAAATAAATGAAGTTATTTACTGTAATTTATTTTTTAAGTTTTCCATATTCAAAAGGAAAATATGTGATATAAATTAACTGATTTTTATACTGGAAATATCCTTACATGCACTGTTTGCCTGTATGTTGGCATTCTGTATTTCCTGAAATATCTGAGTAACCTGGCTGCTGTTCAGATAACTAAGAATTTTTACAAATCAAATAAAAATCTATGTATGTATTAAATCCTAAATTTAAAAAAATCATATAATAGCATGATTAATATTCATGGAGAGACAATAGAATATTGTTAGTCAAGTTCTGTGATTTCTCTTAGATTGAGCATTCAAACATTGTCACAGTCATTTTACTTTCAGTGTTCAAAATTAATTTTTCAGAATTTTTGTAACTGTTGATTAATCCTGATATAATTAATAAACCTTGAATCATTCATAAATAATTAGTAAATTAGGTCAAGCTCTCCCTCATACAGTCTCTTAATTCTCTAATTTTAGTACCATTTCGATCTTGCAACCATGGAAATTTCAAGTTATGATTGTCTGTGCTTCTGCAAAGACTAATGGTCTCAGTCATGTCTGAGTTACACGCTATGACATCAGAAGGAGCAAATTAAAGTAGGATAAAGTTAACCATCTTGATTTTCAATTTCAATGTTTTAAGTCATCAAATTGACCATCATGTTGAGAATGAGATGAAAAGTTTTTCTGCCAAGACAGTTCAAGTAACAGTTGTGTTCAGATAAACTGACACTACATGAAGGAGAGTAATAACAAGAAGGAACTAAAAGCACATGTCACAACGGTACTTAAACATTATTGGATTTTTTTTTTTTTTTAAGAACATCAAGCACTGGGAGCAGAGATCAGAACCCATGTCTCTTCTTTCCGCAGCAAGGGCTATAACTAGTGGGCTATAGAGTAAAACTCTCTTTTTCAAGTCCAATAAATCTTAAATTGTTTTCTGCAAAGAAACTGCCTTCAGCGGACTAGCTTGATAATGCCACAATAACAGAGCAACTCAAGATAACATTTTTACAAGTTGGGAGATGTGAATGTTGATCTTTAAAAGAAGAAAACTGTAGCTCAGAATCTGTAGTACTAGAGCGGTATGTTATCAGGGAATGATTCTGCTTCTCCAGCATGCTTTCACCTTTTGTTTTGAATATTTATGCTGTTGTTACTGCTCCTAAAGGTCAGAGTGGCTCTTTCATGGAAAAATGTTTTTTCCTGGCAACTTGGTATTCTGTCTTACAGCTACAGTCATGTCAGTTCAGTTTTTGTGAAGGCATATGATGCACTGACTGAAGTATATCATGTTATGAAATGCAAATATATAGAATCCATCAATTCGACAATACTTTGTGTAGGGTATTTACGTAACATCACATAAAGTAAAAATTAAAATATCTTGTCTAAAATATTTACAAATCCATAGAGCATGAGGTTTTAAAAGTACTACCTGTCAATATCCTGCCCTTCAAAACAGAACTCTAAGGTATTGGGTTGAACTGAATATCTGCATTTTTTTTCCACGGCAATCACTAGAATGAAGATGTGAATGCAACTGGATAAGTACTGTGAAAGTGGCAAGCAATTAAGAAATTGACAAATGAACAAATTAGGAAACAAAACCTGACAAATAAACCAATTGGTAAACTGGAAAACTGACAAATTGGCAAATAGCTTGGTAGGAAGGGAAACACGCTTGAAGTTTATTAAAAAGGACAACTTAGGTAGTGTAGGTTGGGGAAATTGATTCAAGATCCTTTCAAGGGTAGTAGTCTTCCACTGAGAAGTTGTGAATGAGAAAAGGAGTACAGTGTAAGACTAGGGATATAGGCTTGGAAATTCTATAATTGAGTCATGTGAGAATTAAATATTAACCAAAAACTCGATAATCTTTGGACAAAAAGCTGCAACTTTATCTTTGCTGCACTTAGCATTTTGATAAAGACAAATAACTATCCCACACTTCAGTATGTGACTAGCTAAATGGTAATCTGGTTATCATGAGTAGCTCCTATGTGAAGTATGCAATGATGTTTAGTAAAAGACTGCTTTACAGGAAAAGCTTGCCCTCTGCCAGCAATCCTTGGACACCATCCTGAGCCCACATGGTAGAGCGTGGAGACAATGCAATTCATATTACCTTTTTTTTTAGGCTGCAAATTTTAAGTTATTTGATTATTTGCCCATGTGGTGAGTTGACTTTGGCTGACTGCCAGACACCACCCAGCCCCTCTCTCACTCCCCCTCCTCAACAGGACCGGGAGAGAAAATAAGATGGAAAAGCTCATGGCTTGAGATAAGGACAGGGGGATTTTTTACCACCTAGAGTCACTGGCAAACCAGACTTGACTTGGGGAAAATTAGTTTAATTTGTTAAAAAAATAAAAATACAGTAAGATGGTGAGAAATAAAGACAAAATTAAAACCACGTTCTCCTCACCCACCTCTTTTCCCAGGCTCAACTTCACTCCTTAATTCCTGAGTCCTCTACCCCTCTTCCCCCTGCCACAAGCAGCGTAGGGGGGATGGGGAATGGAGGTTGCAATCAGGTGATAGCAGTTCCTCTCTGCTGCTCCTTCCTCCTTACAGTTTTCCTCTGTTCCAACATGGGGCCCTTCCCACAAGATACAGTCCTTCTCAAACTTCTTCAAAATGGGCCCTTCCCATGGGCCGCAGTCCTTTGTGACCTACTGCAGTGGAAGTTCTTTCCATATGGTACAGTCCTTCAGGAACAGACTGCCCCAGCGTGGGTCCCCCACAGACCGCAGTTCCTGCCAGAAAACCTGCTCCTACATGGGCTCCTCTCCATGGGCTGCAGCTCCTGCCAGGAGTCTGCTCCTGTGTGGGCTCTCCAGGGGCTGCAGCTTCCTTCCGGCACCTCCATCTGCTGTGCCGTGGGGTCCTCCACAGACTGCAGTGTGAGTTAATCTGCTCCAGCACAGTCCTCCAGGGGCTGCAAGGGGCCAACCTGTGTGACCACGGTCTTTATCACGGGCTGCAGGGGAATCTCTGCTCCAGTGCATGGAGCATTTTCTCCCCCTCCTTCTTTACTGACCTTGGTGCCTGCAGGGTGGTTTCTCTCATATTATTTTCGCTCCCTTCTCTCACAGCTGCTGCACATTGTTTTTTATGCTTTCTTAAATACACTGTCACAGAGACACCACCAGAGCTGCTGATGGGTTCAGCTTTGGCCAGTGGCAGGTCCACTTTGGAGCCGGCTGGAACTGGCACTCTCTGGCATGGGGGCAGTCCTTGGCCTCTTCTCACAGAAGCCACCCCTGCAGCTCCCCCACTACCAAATTCTTGTCATATAAATCCGGTACAGCCTAAAGTCACCCAGCAATCGCACCACAGCTGGGAAAACACTACATGACTCTCAGTGCAGGTGTTTGCTCCAGGTACTATAACACACCATGGGCTCTGGGCTTTAATGACATTAATCATCATGGATCTACTGACTTCAAAAACTACATATCAACATAAACAAACTGAGAAATGTGTCTTGAAAAAAGATATACTCCTAAAGGGAAAGATATGAGCTGTAGTTAGTGCAGATGACCAGGTTCACTTTAGTAAGAGAGAGAGATTGTTTAAACATTGGAATGATCATTATTTTAAAAATGCCAAAATTACAATCTTCACTTCACATATTATTTTTTCCTTTTTAAAAAATTAATTTCAATTATGCCTTGTCAGAAAAAAAGCAATCATCAAGTTTAAAAAAGAAAATTAAAATATAAAATATGTAGAGAAAAAAAAGTGACAAGAAGGTATGTCATAAAAAAGGAATGATAGCTATTCAGAGGAAGAAACTACATCTAAACCTTATTCTTTCTCCTTCTTTTTTTCTTTCTCAGAAAAAAAGAAACACATCAGAAGGATATACCTCTTATTTCTTTGGAAAGAAAAATTTTCTTTTTTTCATTAAATAAGGTAAGAGACTCCTGTTATCGCCTCCTGCTACTGTCGCAGTGGCACAAAAGCAAGCAAAAGTAAGAACTGTGTAACCCAACATGTTAAGTGACCTCCAGGGCAGTACTGGGAGATAGAACAGATCCGGCCTCACACTTACTGATGTCTGATCTATGTTTGGATGATTGATGTAGTTCTGAGAAGAGCACAAATATTCAGTAAAAAATCTTGTGGCAAAACTCAGGAATATTATAAAACAGTAAATGCACCGAAAAAAAAAAAAAGATATTGATATAAAAAAAAAGGTCTGAAAACATTGCTCCAAAACACTACTTACAGTTTCATGTTTTTTTCATGCCTTGATGACAATTATCTAAACTAGATGATAGAAGATACTAAAAGCACTGGAATGTACCTACAGTGATATAATACCTTACTTTCAGGGACCAGTCTCCTACTCTTAAGCCATTCTGTTGAAAGCATTGGGAGAATAAGACGCTTCCAAAATCAGAAGCAAAAATGCTGAATGGGGAGCTGTCTTAGTTTGCCAGTAAGAAAAGCTGAACATGAAGGATAAATCCAGTTGACACAGCAAGGGAAGCTCTATGAATGCTCTTCCTTCTTTGTCTCTGCAAGGGAACTTGTATCAAGGTTCTGAGAGCACTAAGGGGCTTTAATGCTTCCGAGCAGCTTCACCTGGGGACCCCCACACCCATGGGACCAGGAGCCCCATTTCAGCCCAGCCTGGGTCCATCAGTCGTTGCTGGAGATAGGCTGTAGCTTTACCAGCCTTCAGCTCCAACTACATTGCAACTATGCCTGGGCCTGGCCGTATGCGCTGCTGATCCCGATCCTGACCTTGACTCATAAGCCGACGTCTGAGCCCGGCCATCCCAGGGCTATGTCTGACACTAGGTACCCTCACTGGGTGTGATCCTGACTCCCACCGTGGCATAATATCCCAGCCTGGCCTCTGCCTATCCCCATCCCCAGGGAGATGCCTGATGCCTGGGGCTGGGGCTGCCCTCCCACTGCCATACTCCTTGCTAGGGGCTGGGACAGACCCTGGCCACTGAGCCCAGCCCGGCCAGTTGCCTTGTCCCCCTTGGCTGCCATCTCCGTGCCCTGAGGTAGCAGCTGGCCTGTGCTGTGCCCTGACAGTTTGACATCCTGTTTCTAAATCCTGTGTAAGCTGAGGTGTTCCCTAAGCTGTTTATTCAGGGCAGAGCTGGGCATGCATAGAAGTAGGATTTTAGTAAACTAGACAATGTTAATTTTTTTAAAGGGTGTTTGTGGAATCCACTTACCATGTGAGTTGGTAGCAAGTCACCCAAAGATAACTGAAAAATAATTTCAGATTAGATCTCTGAATTTCCCCTGAACCTTACTTTAGGTGATTAAATCCTTGACCAGGTCTAAGTACTAGCATATTGCTATTTTTCCATTTTACTTTTTATTAAACTTAAAACCCTTGTTGGGGTTAAAGATAAAAATTTTGGTAAACGAAACGCAGCCAAAAATCAGGCGTGACAACTGGTTTATTTTTTATCAGATATGACACGAGTATCAGGATGTGTATGGTGATATTTGAGAATTAAATCACTTGATTTCCAAGTTTTATGATTTCGACTTTACTGATGGTTAGAATCAGGTGTTTAGAAGTGGGAGTTTGAACCGTTCTCTGTTGGACTATGCTGCCATATAGATTATATGCTCTGAGGTTACTGTGTTGTGTCTAAACTGTGAGAAGCCTTTAAGTGCTTCACCATTCTTAGGACTATGTGCATGACATGTCTGTGACAAGTATGTATTGTGTCACGACCTATGCATGCATCACCCTTCTTGTACCTTAGTTTACATGGGAAAAAATGAGTGCAGAATTCAAAAGGACATATGACAAATTTAAGCTATTTTCCATTTTGGTAGTTGTCTTTCAATAAAAGCATAGTAACTCAGAGACAGATTCCTGGCTTCTCTGGGTCAACAAGATCATACCAGAAGTTAAATGATCAGGAAGTTCTATGCAGTGAAAAGAAAGGGATTGACTCTAATAGTATATAGTTGTCTTCAACACTGATAAAAGCTTTGATGGTATTGCTATGACATATAAAACTGGTGTGAATTAAAGAAGAATCACACCTATAAAACAATCTGGGGTAAGACTGTTTCAGGTTTGCTTTAATGAGTTCTGTCCGTATCAATTATGAGCTCCGACATGACATTGCTATCCAATATCTCTCCTCAAAAGCACATATATTTGAAATAAATTTAGACTAGAGTAGAACACACTGTATTCCCATCAAGCATTTTATCTCCCAATAAGAAAATAACCTAATCAAGAAGTATAATGTTCAACTACTCAAAAAGTATGACAGTTGAGACAAGGAGGGGAACAATATGATTGTTGTTTCATTTCTGCACAATAGAGTGCTGAAAACTGGGATTTGATCTCTGTATAGGTGCCTCACTGTAATATTTGAATATTTTAGAATCATGCTTGTTGGCAACCTATCATCCTAAATGTCTGTCCTGAGAGTCAGAACCTTATTTCAATTGCTCCAGCAGGTATTTGGATTAATTATATTAAAGTAAATGAAAGCATTTTAGTTATTCCTGGTCTAATTGAAGTAGCAGTCTTCCCTAAGAAACAAGCCATAAATATAAAGCAAATCTGTTATATGGAAAAGACCAAAACAGAATCTAAGTTCTCCAAGGTTTTCAGTCTACAGTTGCTTTTTTATTATTAAATACATCTAGAGAAAATGCTTATAATTCATGCGCATAAATGCTTATCATAGCACTGTCATAGCATTAACTGCAGGTATGAACTCTTCTCAGCTTGAGGAGGAGAAAAACCACAACCATATTGAAAAATTAACCACCAGCTTACACACTTGTCTGACTAGACATATCCTCCTTTCCTGTTTTTTCAAAATCACATCCCTCAGTGGGGAAAAAATCATCAAATTTAGTGAGCTAGCAGAAGTGCAAACATGAGCATGTTGACAGAATAGCAATGTGTATTTTGTCTTATATAGAGTCTTTATTCTTCTTCTTTAACAAATCTTTAATGCAAATGATATAAAAACTATTACAGTAAAAATTCTGTAATCTAACATTGTTTTCAGCTATACAATAACCATTCTGCTTTTCAGAAACTCATAAACTTTGTTGAACTGTAACAGAGCTTCAACAAATCTACTCTTCCTGCATATTTTGAGAGAAGAGTGAGTACTGTTCACGTCTGAGACAACAGATTCCTTGATCTTAGTATCAGAGGGACGGAGATGTATGACTTTACAGCCTTGTAGGATAATAATGAGGCCCAAGAAAAGGATAGTACCTCAGAAACACTCCAACCTTTATATTTTCTACTGGTAAGGAATTAACATACGCAAGCATCAACTGCATTAATTGATGATGCTATGTGTTTCAGACCCCATTCCACGTTGGTTCTCAAGTGTAGCATAGGGAGCACAGATGCCTAACACAGCATTCTGAGTTATCTTCCAGGGTTGTCTTGTCTAAAAGTTTCAGCATCTAACTGATAGGTGAACAAGTTCCTTTTTGGATCTGACTCTTTAGTACAGAAAGAATCTTGCTTCTTTAAAACAAAAAGACATATGCTATTCTTCATACTTCACAACATCTCTGCAATAACTACAGTCACTGAAATTTTACCTTCGACTTCAGTGGGAGAAGAAGGATTGTTTTGGTTGCCTTTCAGCCAAATTGTTTCTGTGGGAGATGTCTCAGTTAAGCAAATACTCCAGTGAAGTGTGTCCCATTTAAATGGAGATGGCAGTACTTCATCCTTCATATAGGGTTAGAGTAACAGATGCAATACAGAAATAATGTCTAAGAAGCTCTTTAGTCTTCTAGATGAATACAATTGTTTTATTTTCTTATGCAATTGTTGTTTATTAGGTTAATTGGTTCAGAACTCAATATGCATTCCTGATAGAAGTGTGTGTATTTTCCAGTGTTTTCTTGACTGTAAGACCATGTTATTTGCTCTCTCTGCTAACTCTTTTGTGTTAACTGCCAAGCAGTTATTGATGACTATTTTGAAGCTGCCATTGCAAAAACTGTAATGAATTTCTCTTTTGCAAGGTCGTATATCAACTCAAAGATCTCTGGTTATAAAGACTGTTTAAATCTACCACTAACATACTAGGTTGCCTAAGAATCATGCCCTCTGTGCATTCTTACCCTCTGTCCTTTAACTTATAGGCTTTCATTATTGTCAAAAAACATCGGAAGACGCATTTTGAAAAATCAGCGTTGATAACTCCTAGTGATAAAAAAAGATGAACAGGTCACAGAAGAAAAGTATGTGGAAACCTCAATTTGCATTATTGACTGCCACTATCTCAGAAGACTCACTTTAAAGCGACCAACAGCTTTTTTTCCTGGTAGCATCATGTAAATGAGGAGAGTATTGAGGTTATGCACTAGTTTAACCTCACACAAAGTCAAATGTCATTGTACTGGATGTCAGGAAGAGCAGACAGGTACACGTTCTTTTCACCTATATACAGTCCTTGAGGATTTAGAATTAAAATTACTTTAGAGCTTGCCAATGGCTGCTGGTGTATCTGCAAGATTTTCAAGATTTTCCTTGTGATAGGCTTCATCAACAACAAAAGTGCTAGATTTGATTATTACTTTCTTCTAGACCTTCTCTGATTCACTAAATAAGCAAAACCAGACAAAAAAAGATCTCCCAAAACTGTTTATCTGAAAAGGTAAATGAAAGCACTTTGAGAAATTGCCAGTATTCTTGCTTCAGCAGTGACTCAAGGAACAAACTATAGAATAATCATAGTAGTATAAAGCGTTTCTATTTTCCCATGTTACTGTTGACTACTCTGGAAGAAAAAAAAAGATCGTCAAGATGAAAGAGGCTGTGGTAAGGAAGCAAACAGAATAAGCAGAATCTTTTTAAGGATGAGGGGAAGGAAGACTGGTCTGTTAGGTTTCTGTTTTGAAAGAGTAGCAAACTGTCATTCATATTAGCAGAAGCTGGTTATTATAATGTTAACCCCATCCCTGATGGCCTATGTACAGTAGCCTTTGTTACTGAAAAATTTTGCTCTCGTTTTATTTTCATAAGAGGATATGATTCATATATCTACGAATGATAGAGGAAAGAAAAGAGAAGAATGGTGGGAGTATAACAGGAGAAAAGGTGTTTTGGATTGCTGCAAATATCCTCGCACTTGAGATACTGTAGGATCAGATACTCTGACTGGACACAGTGTCTACCCACAGGCACACTATTAGAAAATACCATTTCCATATATTAGGAGTCAAATCCATGTCTGTTTCTGGCTCTTATAGTTCATCCTGTCCATTCAGACCTAACATTACTCAATCCTGAATTGGTAGAACCTATTCTAGAATCTAAACTCTTTAAGCCAGCCCTATATTCCCAAAGAACATTTCTCTTAAAAGACTTATCAGCAGATTGAGAACATTCAGACATTAATTTACACTATGACTATAATATGTTAAGCTGAGTAGCTCCTGCAGTCTACTTTTTTCCTACCGTTAGACTTTGGATAACAAGAAGTATATGATCAATTGTTGCACTGTAACAGCAGTTGACTTTTTTTTATTTCTGATCACACACATTCATAGGCTAGCTTGTGGAATAATCTCTTTTATTCCTGTGCGCAAAGTGACTGTATTTGCAGAGGACCAACCTGATATGACCAACATAATTGCTTAAACTGGAGTGAAAATATCTGCCCAGAAAGAGAGCAAAAGGATGATCTAACAGCAGCTAGCAGCTACTTGAAGGGCAGTTCCATGGATGGCTCAACCAAACCCTTTCCGACAGAAGCAGGCAGTATAATAAGGAAGCAATGGCCAGAAGTTGCAGCTTAGAAGGCTCATCTTGATCACTGGGAAAAACTTTTTTCACTAGGAGAGAAGTGCAAAGTAACAAGTTATCCAGAAGGCTGATCTGAGAGGTTTCATAATCTCTACTCTTGAAGATTTTCAAGGACACTGCTAGACAGATCTGTGTCTGACTTGATACAGTGCTGGTGATAGTCCTGCCTCTAGTAGGGGGTTGGCCTTGCAGAGGTCCTTTCCAATGAATACTTACTTGATTTTGCAAGTGTTGAGGCACAGTTTGGAAAAGATCTCACAATAGAGAATACTCTTAATTGACAGTTTAGATGCAGCCACTCTAGGTTTGGTGGCCTATTTTGTTTGTATTTTCATTTATGAGTTGGGTATTTCAAGACAAAGAGATGGTTTGTCTGTATGTACATGAGCTGGGTCATGTCTTCAGAAACAGAGGACATTTCCTGTCATATTTATTTTATTTGCTAATAAAGATGTAACCTGTTAAAGTCTTCATCTTTCCCCTACCTTAAGAGAAGCTTTCTGATGAAGATAGATCAATATAGTTTTTAAGGAAGGACAAACAATGTTCTTTACAAAGTGGTTCATGCAAAAAGGGTTCTGAGGGAGGTACAACAAATGCTGTTATGATAAATGTTTTAATGAATATACACCTCATGGAGTCATGATGCTCTAGAGATGTCCTAGAACATGCAATGTAGAGACGAATGAGCATTCCACCCAAAGACAGCCTTCAGATGCCCTACAGTAAAGCATGATCAGTGTAAATTATAAGATCAAGATTTCTTCTCTTCTACTGCAGTATCTTAACAGTGAAAAAAAAAAAAAAATAATTCCATGTCCAATTAATGTCAAGAACAGATATGAATTTTAGGGTTTTAAGTAGCCAAATAAAACAGCAGTGTTCTCTTTATGTAAATAAGATTCTTCATTGTGATTTATTCTACCTGCTTTCTACAAATAAAAAAAGTAAACAGTAAGTTAACATGTAATTGTAAATGCAGTCTCCTGAAATCTCATAAAGAGCTAAACAAGCATGGGCTAATTTTAACACCTGGGTAGGAAAGCTTCAGAAAATTTATAGGTGTCACAGGAAAGGAAGTTGGCTGTTTAGTGTAATTTCTCTTCAGTGCAGTCTCTGCAGTGAGCTGGGTGGCACTAAGAAAGATACCATTTTTCCTGATATAAAAAACCATTGTCTAAACCCTTTCAAATTACTAAATCTCCCAAGACTCATTTCATAGAACTATTAACTTGCGTACATTGGCTAAAATCCAATATAAGTAATTATTACTTTCTTATATAAATTCTTTCCATAATTTCGCTGGATGAGATATACCTCATTACATGCTCTTGAAGTCTGCACAATGTTGACATGTCTTGTTTTAGAATTCTTATAAGAATAAGAATAAGAAAACATTGATTTTCTGAGGCAGAATTAAACTTTATGGTAGCTCAGACTATGGGCCTTTTCTTATATTTTAGAATTATGCCACAGGCTGAAATGCTAGTCAGTTTTGTTCCTATTTTTAGAAAGTGTACATCGAAGAAAGGAACTCTAGAAATGTCAAAGAATATTTAAAAAAAACATACAAGCAATAAATACTTCTGAACTTTTGATTTTGGAGTGCTGAAGAAGTTCTAGAACTCAGATTTTTTTATTTTTTTTTTTTTTTGAAAGAGTAAGTTACCCATCCTGAAAACAATTTTGTGAAAAATGATAGATTAGCTGACATGGGATTATTTTCATTAAGAACTAAAGATGAGTATATGTAGTTTGTCAACAATGTTTTTTTAAAAATGTATTTTGTCATATTAAGCTGAAGAGATTGCAAAACTGGTTAAACTACCACAATGGTCATGTGTTAGTTATTAGTTGCTAGCTAACACTTCTTCAGTGAAGGTGGGTTCAGTAAAAAGTTTTAATACTTAAACTATAGCATTACTTTTACTCACTTCTAAGTGTTGACGTCTAGGACGGAGTCCTGCTTTAGTTGAAAATGTCCCTGCTCAGTGCAGGGGGGTTGAACTAGACGACCTTTAAAGGTCACTTCCAACTCAAACCATTCTATGATTCTAAGTAAACCACTGGGAACCTTTGAAGATCATGAAGGAACTGGACAGCTCCAAATGAGATCCCCAGCATGCAGAGCAGAGGGCCAATACACAGTTAGCAAATATGAAGTAAGGAGTGTTGGGATAGATGTATGGTATCTGGCTGTCCTTGAGGCAGCATTGTTTAACAACTCAGATGTTAAACAACAAATGTTTCTATTCATGGAGGATCAACAACATGTATTGTTTCATCATGTTATTTCAGAGATAACTACAGAGTCAAATAAAAATGTCTACTTTTTTCTGATGTGGCTAGTGGCAATGATGAAACCCATGTCATGAGAACAGGATTTTCTTCTATTTCACAACTGTATGTCACAACCACTAGGCTATGGAACCAGGGTTACTACTGTTTGCTTTTCTCCTAAACTTTTGAACCTTAGCAACATGGATTTGATTCACACATCCAGATGTCTAACTTTGAGGTGTAAAGATGCTGAGCAACTTAGGGTTGCTTTCGTTTTTCAAGAATCCATGGAGAATTCAAAGTTTAAAGACTATGAGCTCATTTGAGTGTAATACATATGTGGAAAATAGGTATTTGGTAGCAGAGTGCTCTTCAAGTTGCTAGACTAAAAGTAACCCAAAGTTTAGTATTAAGAAGTGTATTCAAATGAGAATTAAGATACTATTTTGAACAGTGACAGCAATTAACTGGTGGAATAAGATATGAAGACTTATCTCCCTTGATGGGAAATTTTAAATAAAAAATGAATGTTTCTCAGTCATGATAAATTTTCAGTGTATTTTATTCAAATGGGACAAGTCTGATAAACCTGTTATACGTGGGAGAAGACTGGATGACTGTTAGGGTGACATCCTCAGAACATTTAATTAAGCACTATTAGATTGTCTGTCCGGTGAAGGAAAAAAGAGATGCTATTTTATATTGGCTGGAGATCTGAAACAGATTACTGAAAGTAATTTGAAATTTTGTAATATAGCCAATTAAATGAATTATGGTATTTTTTCTATTATTATAAAGGACAAATAACTTTTGCCTGAAATTTGTCATATACGATTTAAGATAAGGACAGATAATAAGAAGAACAAAGGTTGATTCCAAAAGTGTTTGAGTGAGAAAAAGTAGTGATAATAGAAAAGAATACTTTTCTGTAGTACTTTAAAATTGAAAGTGAATAAATGATACAAATAAGAATACTAAGATCTCCATCACTACAGGACTTGCATTTTCCTGTTCCTTACCATTCAGGAGATCTTGAATGTATTAGTGTGCTGATTTTGGCTGGGGTAGAGCTAATTTTCTTCATAGTAGCTGGTATGGGGCTATGTTTTGGATTTGCGTTCAAAACAATGTTGATAACAGAGGGATGTTTTCATTACTGCTGAGCAGGGCTTACACAGTCAAGGCCTTTTCTGCTCCTCACCCCACCCCACCAGCGAGGAGGCTGGGGGGTGCACAAGGAGTTGGGAGGGGACACAGCCAGGACAGCTGACCTCCAACCGACGAAATGGGTATCCTGTACCATATGACGTCATGCTCAGCATATAAAGCTGGGGGAAGAAGAAGGACAGGGGGGACGTTGGGAGCGATAGCATTTGTCTTCCCAAGTAACCATTACATGTGATAGAGTCCTGCTTTCCTGGAGATGGCTGAACTCCTGCCTGATGATAGGAAGTGGTCAATGAATTTCTTGTTTTGCTTTGCTTGCTTGTGCAGCTTTTGCTTTACCTATTAAACTGTCTTGATCTCAACCCATGGGTTTTTTCACTTTTACCCTTCCAATTCTCTCCCGCATCCCACTGCGGGGGCAGTGAGCAAGTGTCTGTGTGAGTCTTAGTTGCCAGCTGGGGTTAAACCACGACAATTAGATGTCTCAAAACCTATGTTTACAAAGGGGCAGAGAATCACAGTGAGAGTTTCACCTGTCCTGTAAGCCTGTGGACACGAACCATCTCCAGCGCTGAAGCTTTATGGCGATATTAACATACCACTTATCTCACTTGAGGGACAGGACTAGCTGTTGCAAATAGTAAGTCCTATAATGTTATATTTACATTAAAAAGTAGTACAGAACTGTAGGAACATTTTTGTAGAGTAAAACAGTACTATGGACCTGATGTCCATTGTAGCTGTGTTTTGGTGAATTTTCTTCAGCTCTAGTCTTGTCCTATGGATTTAGCGTCCGTAGTAGTTGGAGCGCACTAGTTGCTCTCCGGTGGTCTATGTTCTGGTTTTGTTCATTCTGAAAGAAATCCTGCTTTTACCCTTTGAAGTTGTTTCTTGTTGTGAATCTGGTAAATGAGGTTGATCAGCAAAATCACTTTAAAAATATATCTAAACCACCAAAGGCTAACAAATTAAACCCTAATGAATGAAAATAGAGGTTATAGTTAGTATTCTAAGTCATACAGCTTTAAGACAAGTACTTGCCAGTCTGGAAAATTGAACAGTTGCAGAACGGTCTGCATGTCATCATGTAGATCTGCAGTGAGTAGGGGTAGGATTTATTCTAGCTGAGCTACCTACAGTAAAAATACATTCTGTGTTTGGGCATTTGAATCCTGCGTGAACTGCCTTCCTCTCCTCCACTGGTTAATGTTTATCAAGAGAGCTGTCTTCATGCCGAACAGTCGAGAGAGCCAGATCCCCAATTGCAAAATGATGTGAAACAAATACTACTTCCTGAGACAGTCAAATAAGTGCCCGATTGCAAACATCTCAGGTTAATTTGCAACAACATTTGATTTAAATTCACGGGGTTTTTTTCTGAATAGATACTGTGTCTCACTGTCCCCAAAGTAACCTGTGTTATCACACGTAACACCAGGTAAATTTACAGAGTCTATTCTAGTACAGGATTAACTTTTCATTACAAAATTAGATTTACTCTTACCACAAGGAATAATAAAGCCCTACAGTTCCTCTTTACTTGTTCCCGTGACTTAACTAGTTTTGAGGGGAATTGCTCCTTTCTGTCCCAGTAAACCTAGCTTCCCAACAGGGGCTTGGCTTTCCAAGGACATATCTTCTCTTCCTCTGTGTTTACGATAGGTTCACAGCACCTCTTACTTACCTGCTTCTATTTTTAACCCAATTAATTCAGTTAAAATCTAAAAGACAGGGCATTTTGTCTCACAGAAGGCTTCTTTGACATATGATCCTATTATTAATTTATTTATTTTAATATACTCTTCAGAGCCTAAATGGCCTTCTTGCCATTCACATTTTCAAGAGAGTCACAGCATTTTATAAATCGTATATCATAGAGAAAGTATTTATTGTGCATACATCTGATAAAACTAACAGGCTGTGGTGTGACACGACAATTTTGGCAGTAGGACAGTCTTTCCATTCACCCCTTCCCTCTCTACCACCCTTATCGGTTCATTACTTTTTCTAGTGTGTTTGCTTTAGAGTAATATAATCAACCCAAAACAACACAATCCCCCTGTATCAACTGTAACAAAGTGCTTTTTCTGCTCATCTAAATTTTCCACAGACTTCTATGTCTACCCCTGTTCTGAACAACAAATTTAAAAAGTTTTTCTGTGCATTTTTTGCTACCTCCTCTCCAAATCAAGAGTTGGCAGCTCTACTGTGATTTGTGCACTGTGACTCAGCTCTGCAAAAAAATAAACTCCATGATAAAAACAAAATTAAAAACATTATCAATATGAAATATATTGAGTAGAAATATGATTTTAAAATTAATCAATTAAAAAGAAAAAAGAAGATAAATTATATAGAAACTGGGTGTGGAAATAGGGGAGTGAAGTCTCATGTATAGGGTCCATAAAGTCTGATTAGTTTAAAAAAGATATATGTGATAACTGATGTATTCTATCACTTCATTAAAATCTGGTAATGTACTTAAGTGAAAACACCTTCTATATTTATGAATATATGAATAAATATATACTTACTCTTCTTCTCTTGCCAAAATATTCCTATTTCTATTAAGCAGAGTAGAAATAACTGCTGAAGGTACTAGATGTAGCAAGTTCTCAAATTGCTAAATTTTTAATGAAACCAAACCATGATCATCCTTTAAGATTTCCTTTAGTTATTTATCTTTGAGTGAATAAAGTGCTATTAATTTATATGCTTTAAATAAAGTACATCTGATGCTCTTTTGCTGATGGTTTACCAGCCAATTTGCATTATCATGAATAAAATCCCAAGGATCTTACATATAGTGGAGAATTAATGTGATCAATATGCAAATATACATATGAAGTTCTTGTGTCTGAGATATTGCATAATTACACTTTAAAAGAGACACAATGAAGAAAACTGTAAAACTTAATTAAAATTAGCATTTCATTAACCGGAATTCTAGTAAATCCAATGTCAATTAGTGTATTCCACACAACAGAAGGTTTACTTTTATTTGGCTTTATTTGATCATTTAAATTGGGGTGTCATCACATGACGGAATTGAAATCACTTTGAAAAATGGGCACACATTTTCAGATATTTGCGTTTTGCCATAGCATAACTTATTCTTTGTTACATAATTTTGTTACACAACTTGTAATACAGGTTTTGTGATAAACTTGACACCCGAGTCAATGACCCAAACGCATACTTATAGTACCCTTAACGGTGCAGCTTCAAGGCTGTTATATAAGTGCTGCTACATTCAAAATGGATGGTATTGTAAGCTGTTGGATGTCTTAAATAATATTTGCTATGTAAAGGAAAACACTGTTTAAAGACCACTTTCCTGTGAGGAAAAGCAATGCTGTGTTACAAAATGTCTGAATTCCATGTTTGCTACGAACAGATGTTAACAGGAACAGTCATTATATTAAGCTGCATTAATTAAATATTGACAGAACAACCTTAGTAGATGAATTTATTAAAACAGTTTGGGGTCTGATTAGCAATTAGTAGACTGATGTATTCATGATCATTTGCATGTGACAGCAAACATTCAGACTGTAGTATTTCCTGCATTATAATTCACGTTGTCTTTCCCTGCCATTTAGACCAGGAAATTCCCCACTGGATTAGCAAACCGAGTTAATGCCTCCCTTAAACTGTACAAAAGTTTGTGTTATTCTTATGACTTTCTGTTGCCACTGATTCTGTTAACAGCTTTCCTGACGAACAAAAATCCTAACCCGTAATGCAGTTAGAGGTAACAGCCCCAAAAGGATTGGTTGGGAAGAACAGAAACCAACATTTTGGAGAGTTCTTTTCCCTCTACAAAGCGGGTAGATAAGTGAGTCAGAGCAAAATAAGATTCCTTTGTTACAGGAAGACATTGTGCTCTTAGTCTAAGAAAATTAGCACATCCATGCAGTTCTCTTTCTTTTTAATATCTTTAACCTTTCACAAGAAGGTTGAGAGGTTTCTGAATGGTGCTAGCTGTGGTTCTGATCAAAATAATTGGATACTAGCTCTTTCATTGGTTTAAAGAAGGTAGGTCGTCTTAACATACTGTTTCTTTGAAATAAACTGTTTCGTTCATTTAGAATGTCTCTGGAAGGTGAACAATTATCTACTGTTAGTTTAAATTTATTTTCATGACTTCTAAATGTAATAGATTGAATTATTACAATTAGGTCATAGAAAAGTACAGTATAAGCCTGTGATTATATTGTTAAGCAAAACTTTTAAATACCCTTCTTTATTGCTGTATTCATGCATATGCACAGTTATGCTCACATCTTTATTATCTTCCACAAGTACCTGTTCAATGGCAAGTGAAGCAGTCAACGCCTACTGGCAACGTGCACCCAAAGTGCCAATCAATAATTTAGTGGATCTTCCTACTACAGATCTTCCTATGGTGGCTGATAAAGTTGAACGAAAGGTTGATGTGATACAGAGTCCTAATCTGTGGCTGGTTGCATCTGAAGAGCAAAGGGTGAAGAGTAGAACAGATAGAGGTAAAGCACAACCCTCTTCACACTGCACTGTGGGCTGCTCCCAGTTCCCCAAAGAGCATTTGTTTAACTGAAGACCCTGGTCTATGATACTTTTGTAGGACTTCAGATCAAGAATCTAAATGGTTAGAAGTTTGTTTCTAGGACAAGGCACAGGATCAGTAGTTTGAAGTAGCTGGTACTGAAGCCTCTGCAGCTGTGCTGTATGAAGTTCAAGAGTTTACTTCAGATCGGTCTGCATTTTTTCTAGTCCTCTGTACTGAAAGTCCCCACAATGCATATGGCTCAAATGTAACCAAAAGATGAATGAATGCTTGTCCTCTATGTTCTCTTCAGGTGCTTGTAGTGGTTTAACCCCAGCTGGCAGCTAGGCACCACACAGCCACTTGCTCACTCCCCCTGCAGTGGGATGGGAAAGAGAATCAGAAGGGTAAAAGTGAAAAAACTCGTGGGTTGAGATCAAGACAGTTTAATAGGTAAAGCAAAAGCCGCACATGCAAGCAAAGCAAAACAAGGAATTCATTCACCACTCCCTGTTTGCAGGCAGGTGTTCAGCCATCTCCAGGAAAGCAGGGCTCCATCACGTGTAACGGTTACTTGGGAAGACAAATGCTATCGCTCCCAACAGCCCCTCCATCCTTCTTCTTCCCCCAGCTTTACATGCTGAGCATGACATTGTACGGTATAGGATATCCCTTGGGTCAGTTGGGGTCAGCTGTCCTGGCTGTGTCCCTTCCCAGCTCCTTGTACACCCCCAGCCTCCTTGCTGGTGGGGTGGGGTGAGGAGCAGAAAAGGCCTTGGCTCTGTGTAAGCCCTGCTCAGCAACACTGTAAACATCCCTCTGTTATCAACACTGTTTTGAGTACAAATCCAAAACACAGCACCATACCAGCTACTATGAAGAAAATTAACTCTATCTCAGCCAAAACCAACACAGTGCTAAAGAGCACTCTGTGTCTACCCAGAGATAAACTTCTTGCTTAGTTTCTACTTAGAGAAATTTAGCTAGAGTGCACTAAAACTTCTACTGAACTGAAATCATAGAATCATAGAATCATTATGGTTGGAAGAAACCTCAAAGATCATCGAGTTCAACCAAATACCTGATGCCACCATGCCCACTAAACCATGTCTTGAAGCACCACATCTAAATGTTTTTTGAACACCTCCAGGGATGGTGACTCCACCACCTCCCTGGGGAGCCCACTCCAATGCTTAACAACTCTAACAGTGAAGAAGTTCTTTCTAATGTCGAGCCTGAACCTCCCCTTGTGCAATTTGAGACCGTTTCCTCCTGTCCTATCGCTAATTACCGGGGAGAAGAGACCAACCCCCACCTCGCTACAACCTCCTTTCAGGTAGTTGTAGAGGCCAATAAGGTCTCCCCTCAGCCTCCTTTTCTCCAGACCAAACAACCCCAGCTCCCTCAGCCACTCCTCGTAAGGCTTTTTCTCCAGGCCCTTCACCAGCTTTGTCACTCTTCTCTGGACACGCTCTAGCAGCTCAATGTCCTTCTTATAGTGAGGGGCCCAAAACGGGACACAGTATTCAAAGTGCGGCCTCGCCAGCGCGGAGTACAAAAGGATGATCACTTCCCTAGTCCTGCTGGCCACACTGTTTCTGATACAGGCCAGGATGCTGTTGGCCTTCTTGGCCACCTGGGCACACTGCCAGCTCATGTTCAGCTGGCTGTCGACCAACACCCCCAGGTCTTTCTCTGCCGGGCAGCTCATCAGCCACTCGTCCCCAAGCCTGTAGCATTGCATGGGGTTATTGTTATAAAATACTATAAGTCAGGATAGCCAGGGACCTTGCAAAACACTCATGCTATTGCTCCAAACCTAATTGTTAATGTAGTCGTAGTGTTATTAACACAAAGAAGGCACTCTGGGGAAGCTCCATTCCCATATCCTAGTAATCATTACTCAAAACTGCTACTTCAGGAGGATTTATGAAAGCCAGGAATAACCAAATGTTTCCCTGTACACTATGCAGTAGTGCAGTGAGATAACAGTGGAGCTGGGAGACAATCATTCTGTGTCAAGGCTTGGCCAGGCTGTTCTTACTTTGAATAGATTTTCTGGGTTTTTTTTTTTTTGTTTTGTTTTGTTTTCCTACTGCTTAAACATGATAAGAATAATTGTCAGTTTGTGGCTTTGATTCATTTTTTGTTGAGGTTCCCTTTGGAGAAAACTTTCTGAAACTTGTTCTATGAAAACAAACAAGTGAAAAGGTTAGCCATGAAGAGGTCTTTAAACAACATCATTAAAGCATGTTTGTGGAAGTGATGACTTCATAAAGGTCAATAAAGCATTTTACAGTTATACTAGATGATCCTAAGATTTAGATGATGAGCACTGATTGGAATCTAAACATCTGTCCAAAATGTTGTAAGTAAAAGGGACTTCCAAGTCTTGTTTGAGATACATGAATTCTGAAGAGCACACCAGATTTAGCCAGAGTGGAAACATTCAGGGTAAAAGCAATCTCTATTATGTTCCCAGATGTCTACTTCAGGCTACAGTGCATCTCCATCTACTTGGGATCTGCAAACTAAACAGCCTTTCAAGGACTGGAGAAGAATTCAGTGTTTTCTGATAAAGTCATAAAATAAAGTGCTTGTATGATAACATTTTTATATAGTCATACAGAAGCCATTTCATTTCAGGCACTTCGCTACTGAAGTAAATGTTTCTTAGTCTGTTTCTCAAGTCTGTTCTTAAGTCTGTTCTTAAGTCTGTTTCTCAAATTCCAGCAGTACCTGCCTACCTCCATGGGCAGTGGGATGCTCTCCACTTCTCTTATTCATGCCCGGCCCCTACAGAAAATAAGTGAAGACATACTGCTTTTGAAAGCAAGTCCAAGACTGAGCATGCCTCTGTTACCAGAAAGACCACTTGCTTTGAGTAGGCAGAGACCTGGCTTCTGTGCTCCAGTGTCTTAACATTAATCAGTCATTGGGAGGGGACTTGATTACATCTAAATTATGCTGCAATCATAAAATGGATATACTTTACTTAAGTGAACGTTAGAGATACATTTGACTTAGCTCTTTGAATGGCAGAGCTATACAGAGACTTCTCTAAAGTTGAACTTAATGTGGCGTATTTTTCTGTAAGCTTTGTGGCAGTCTGTTCTGTTACATCAGAGCCAAACATCTCATTTCTGTCTCTGTCTGAAATGATCTTCTGAAAGTTCTTACTTAATCTGTGAGATTATATTAGCACCTTTAACTGGTCACAAAAGAACTATGAAGGCTACAGGCATATTAGTAGTCAGCAAAATTTCATGGAGTGGAGCTCTTGGTCTTCATAATTAAAGGCCACTATGTCTGTACTCCTGTACAAGTTTTGAAATTCACTAATAAGTATTACATGAAAAAAAAAATTTGCTTCAGTCTGGTTTTGATTTTCAATTATTCTGTGAAGACTGGAATTCTTTGTGTCTCTGTGAGATTGTCTGAAGCAGTGGGAGAAATTAAGGTAAGTTTGGAATTCAGCACCAGTAAATATACATGTGTAATTGTAGTAGTTCTGAGTAGTAGTAGAAACATATGTAAGTCTACACAGGATTAATCATTGTACTCTAGAGGAAACATTCTCTCACAGGTGCACACCAGGAAAAGAGATAAGAAGTGACATGGTTTAATTTTAAATAGTATTTTTTACAAGCATAGAATACAGAAGGTTTTTCTAGGAAAGAGTCTAGCATCAGAGACTGCTGCAGTAAGAACAAACAATTAAGTGGTTCAGTGAATATCAATATAGTTCTCAAAAAAGAATATAATTTGATTTAGTAAGTTTTCAGTGATGACAGTTGTGATTTTTTTAAACATCTGACTTGTGAAATTATGAACTTTAGTGGAGCATTAGTATAGTTCCTTTCTTAGATATAGTTTAAAATAATAAATACTATAGAACAACATATGTAGTTCCTAACTATGCTTATGATCCAACTGTCAGTAAAATTCAGCTTCTCTTTTGACTTTATGATCTACTTTTCAGGATGCAAGTTAACAGTGATCCTACTTACACTGGTTTTACTTAAGCAATCCTCTGACTCACTTAAGTAAGATTTTTGCTAAAGATTTCAGGATTTTCTTTTAAATCTAGCAATTGGCAGAAAGATGTAAGCAAGAGCTGCAATTCTTTGTGGTTTTGGAGTGGTTTTTTGTTGTTGTTGTTGGGGTTTTGTGTGTGTGGTTTTTTTGGTTTTTTTTTTTTTTTTTTTTTTTTTTTTTTTTTTTTTTTTTTTTTTTTTTTTTTTTTTTTTTTTTTTTTTTTTTTTTTTTTTTTTTTTTTTTTTTTTTTTTTTTTTTTTTTTTTTTTTTGCAACTCAGTAATATATTAATAGCATGTCTTTATCTCTAGGTCATCTCTCCAACCAGAAAGTCAGTGCATCAATTGCACCATGGGATTCATGTTCAGAGAATTTCTTTTGACATTATAGTTTCTCATCTTGGACTGACACTACATACCACTCATCATCATCAGTGTCAAAATCTGTATCTGTGGAAACCATACCATCATCTTTTGGAAAGGACATATTCTGTTTTTACTCATAGGTTAAAATGTCATTAAAATGCAAAATTCTGCAGAACTTATTCTAAAAATCTGTCAATGGTTAGAAAAAAAATATTTTTGCTATTAAGCTATCCCTTACAACTTAACTAAGGAGTTTATTTCTCATACGTAAGTGTGGAAAACAATGGAAGAAAATTTCTACAAACTTCAATTACATTCTGCAAGTGATTTCTGTAGGGTAATAATATCACCCATCCCATAAAGTCAGTTTTCAGAAGCATGCACAAAACCCGACATAAACAATTGTTTATGAATAAGCATTGCTGGACTTGTTTAATGTGCACTTACTTGTAACAAAGTGAAGGCACACTATGCCATTCCAAAACAGGAATGTAAACTATGAGATTATGATAAGGTTTGGATTTTTAAAAAACTTCCTTTTCCATTTCAGTAGAAAATAGCTTACACGCTAAATGTATTTTTTGAACGTTACTGGAGTAGTTATGTGGTTGAATCTGAGATGCAGCTTATGGGAGTAGTTTAGAGAAAGCATACCTAAGAAGAGAAAGGGCTTTCTGGCAAGTTAATTTGCTGAAGGTGAAAGTGTCGATATTACATACTTTTATAAACTACTTAGGAACACTGTATCAGATGTGGCCTGCTACATTACAGACTCAAGTTCTTTGCTTTAACTGACGTGCTACTTTTATAATTTTCACAGACTGATAAAGCTACATCTTAAGTATAGTTAGGGGATTATTTTGTCTCTTAATACTCCATTTGGTGATCTATTCCAGAATTCATCTTGTGTTAGGAATCTATCTCTACTTTCTGTCCTAGCTTAATTGACAGGCAGTTTATATCCATTTTTTTCTAGTGCTGATATGATTCTTTGCTGTCACCAGTTCTTCCTCTCTGTTTACCACCTGCTATATTTATAGGGTGAAATCATAGGTGAAGGCAAAATCCTCCTTTGGCTTTATTGAGCTAACCTGAGTAATCTGAGCTCTCAAATTTCTTCCAGTATTGTTGTTCATGGTTTCAGTCATGCTAGTGGTTTTCCCCTGAATCTGTTCCAGTTTGAATTAATTTTCATTGAAGAACAATGGCCAGAACTGTCCAAGCACTCTCCAGAGGAGGTTTTACCAAGTGACTTGTGCAATGACACTGACACTTTCACAGTTCCAATGGACTTGGTGTGACTTAAGTTGTTTAAAACAAAGGACAACAGAAAATCAACATGGTACACTTTAACTGGACTAATAAATGGCCAAGTGACTGGAGTCTAAATATGACCCTTAATGGAATCCTTGCTAGGCAAATATATTGTCAATATTGATCCCAAGAGATTGATTATAAACTATATACTATTTAATATGTATCGATGACATGCACAATTTTTAGATAAGACAGAGTAGAAAGTGCCATAATAATGGAAATAACAAGTAAATTATACAGAATTATATGATTTATTTAAGAATATAGAGTCCAAGCAGAACAGAGGGTTTCAAAATGGCCAAGTAAAACTGAATATCCAGGAGCAAGTGGGTTAAGCCATACATACAGAATGGGAATGTTATTCTAAGAAATAATGAATCTTGTGTGTAATCATTGTGTAACAGCACAAACAACAATCCAGTGAGAGGCAGAGGTTCAAAGGGCTGATATAATCTGCAAATGCAGATTTATTGAATCATATATAAGCATAAGAGGTTATTTTTCATGTAATCAAATGAAGAGGTAACAAAGCCCAAGACACGAAATTTCAACAAGTCCACATTAGAAACAGTATTATTTTAACCATGAAGACAGGGACTTCTGGAATAATTTCTGGACAGCCATGATTAAGTCACTATTAGTGTCAAACAGACTTATTCCTTAAAAGACATTAAGTGGTACTTTGCTATTGTCAGACATGCTTTCCTCTGTTATACACATCTTTTTGGTACAAAACAGTCTAACTGTGAATGGCCTGAGATATATGTCTGCTGCAGGTGCACAAGCTGTCTGTAATGCACTCATTCAAGAACAGTAGCTATTACTAAGTTCTACAGCCTATGAAATGTGTAATGGGGCCACTACTGCTGGGGTAGCTCCTAGGAATTTAACAACTGATACATTAAATATTCTATTGGAATGAATTTAAAACCAGTTCAGGAAAACTGTAGAAAAAAAAGAAAGCCAAGATTTAAAAAAGCAGAGAGCTGGAGTTGATGTAGTAGTATCTAGCTAGAAGTGCTTTTCAGCAGGTAAAAACAGCTACTGGTGCTTACCAGGGATATCACTGCATTTGCACAGCTATCCATTGCAGTTTGGCATTTTATGACATCAAAATTAATTATGTGAAAGAAGATTTCTATTACTGTGATAATTAATAGCAGTGTTATGGTTATTCCCATCTTGAATGCATCTTAGACGTAATGAATACTGTGTTTCGTTTTCGGTCCCTTGCTACAAGAAAGACCTTGAGGTGCTGGAGCGTGTCCAGAGAAGGGCAACGAAGGTGGTGAAGGGTCTGCAGCACAAGTCTGATGGGGAGCGGCTGAGGGAACTGGGGTTGTTTAGTCTGGAGAAGAGGAGGCTGAGGGGAGACTTGATCGCTCTCTACAACGACCTGAAAGGAGGTTGTAGTGAGGTGGGGGTTGGTCTCTTCTCCTCGATAACTAGTGATAGGACAAGAGGAAACGGCCTCAGATTGTGCCAGGGGAGGTTTAGATTGGATATTAGGAAGAATTTCTTGACCAAAAGGGTTGTCAGGCACTGGAACAGACTGCCCAGGGAAGTGGTGGAGTCACCATCCCTGGAGGTATTTAAAAGAAGTGCAGATGTGGTGCTTAGGGACATGGTTTAGAGGTGGGCTTGGTCATGCTGGCTTTACAGTTGGACTTGGTGATCTTAAAGATCCTTTCCAACCTAAATGATTCCATGATTCTATGAATATACAAAATAATTTTGTGCTTTTATTATTTCCACCAGTAAAATTGTGGCCATCTGAAATGAGAGTACAAATTAGCAGTAGGGCAGCTTAAATGTAAAAGCTGAATAACTATTTTCGTAAATGAAATGTAGCACAGTCCTAAACATGGTAGACAATGTGTCAAAATCTGCAAAGGTCAGATGTTGCACAATGCAAAACTGATATCTTTCAAAATGGGAATTAATTTCTGTGTATGTAATCAAACCGAAACTGCAAGTTTCACCAGAAGAATGTATGTAGGTCAGGAAACACTCAAGCTGCCAAGAAAAACTTTCCCCCAGAATTAGATGGACCAGGCAAATATAGGTATTCATATTTGAATAAGACCATTATATGTACATTTACACTCTGAAGTTACTGATTACCCAGTATTAAATTTAATTTTGAATAGAAATATTGCAAAGTTATTTATGCATTCTTGCATAAATATTATTGAATAATATCTTTTAAAAATATAAAATAATGTCTGTATTCTTGCTCATTCACCAAACAACAATTTTGGTGGAAATTGTTGTTTGTAATTATCTTAGTGCTCAACTTTTTCTTTAAACCATTGTTCCCAGTGCAGCTATCATGACTCAGTTAATGACTGATTTCCAGTGCACGGAAGTACAAACTGAAGGATTTGGGCAAAACCTGTGGAGATTATTGATTGTAATTTTTTTTTTTTAAAAAAATATGTGTATTTTTCAATTTATAAAGTGGATATAAATGAGATATTTCAGACTCAGTGTTTCTTTCACTTACTAGTGAAATTTATACAGCATTATCTGAAGATGTTCCTAAGTTTGAAAATTCAGCATTAATTGTCCAAACATCAGCCAATTATTTTAAAACTTACATCAAACTTATCCCGGTTTGTTGATTAAAAGATATCCGTCCAACTTCAGTAGATGCTGTTCAACATGTTCTTTATTACTGCCTTAATGCAAACTAATCCAAAGTCCTTATAAAATAAACATATACATATATATGTATAATCTGTCTTTTCTTCACTACAGAACAGAAATGTTTATTGAATGATATCATGATGATTTATCTTATTTCTATCTCATAATTAGTTATTGTTAATGATTTGTTAAAAAGTCTAATTACTGTCTCTAGCTCTGCTGGCCATACCTTTGTCTATGTTTTTCCTTATGAGCTTTCCACAATTTTTAGCTTATAGTTTATGCTAATTATTATGAGTTTTCTCTTTATTGAATTTTTTCCTGTTGTTTTCTCTTTGCCTTTTAGGCAAAGCTGTTTTTTAACAAAAACTGAGGCTTTTGGGGAATCTAGTAAAATCTTTTTAAGCAGCTCTCAAATATTGATTGTATTGTGGTATTTATCTTCTCTGTCAATGCAACTGGCTTATAATTGTTTTCCACTTTGTGAAATTGGCACCCTTAGAGTATAAAACAGGCATATATTACCACTTGGCATTTCAGTCTTTTTGCAAATGTAAACAAGTTACAACCACTTGGAACTAATCAATGACTAACTTTCAGTGATTTACTCCCCTCTATTTCTTGGAATGAAGTTTGAGGTGAAATTCAAGTCACAGAGTATGTAGATTCTTGATTCTCAGATGTAGCAATTGTTTGATGTAAGTGTTTACAAATTGCCAAAACCAGCTTTGTACCAGTAACCCCAGGCTTTTAGCACAAACTGAAGTTCCTCATGATTGTTTTTCTGTATGCTCTTGAGAGTACTTAATGAGCACATCTCTTCTTTACTGGGATTTTGTAGTCTTTAGCGCGTATCTTCTTTAGTATAGCTTGAGTTTTATCCATTAGGATACCAATCTGTAAGTATTCAAGAATATTTGGAACTGATTTTTCAGTGAGGTGGAGATAAGGCTTTCCATTTCTGTTTTTGATCATTTTTGCCTATATAAGCTTTCCTAAGCAGGTTGTAATTTGTGATTTTGATGTTTTAATCATATGATTCTACCTACTAGGTTTCAGTGATACCAATAAAATTGAATTTATGTTCATGAATGAGCAATTTATGAGCTCAAATCCTCCCTGTTTAGAAGCCAATCCTTACCATTCCTTACCAACGCTTCCTATCTTATTCTGTTCACGGATAGATGTTTGCTATCAGAGTCTTCACTTCCAGGAGTGAAGATTCCAGGACACTGTGTTTCCAAGTGAAGAGGAAAACTCATTAGTTCATTTCAGATAAATCCTGATTTCGTGTGCTTGCATCTATAGGGAAGAGAAGTCCTTACTGCATCCTCACATGTTCCTTTATGGTAGCATAAAGAGCTATTGGTATGGTATTATAAAGACAAGATGTAGCTTGTCTACAGCAAAACCAGAACATTTTGAAGGTTTCCATGTTCAGCTCCAGATTTTAAGTAACAGAAATGTAAGATGAATTTATCCTCTGCTCACTTGATCACAACTTCAGTTTAGAGCAGAGTTGCTAGCAAAGACGGAGACATTTATTTTCTATTCTGGGATCACTTATGTTGTGCAGAGCAATCTCAGTGATATCCATTACTTAGCCTGTAACTACCACAAACTTTATTGTTTACATGTGCGGATAGGATGTGAATCAATATAATCACCCTAGTTATTACTGAAATCCAGGGTGCATTCTTCTCAAGGCATTACTTTTTACCTTTGGATCAATATTAAGTTCTGTAAGACTAAGTCCAGGAAGCTGCACGACCCCCATACTAATCTGTGGGAGCACGACTCCTAGTCTGACAAGACATACCTTTGTAGACATTTCTGAGTGACAGGCAGCTTTGAGCAATTATGATGCTTCAGTGAAATACTTCCACTTAAGAGGAAGAGATCAGTTGTCACTTGCTATTCTGTTTATGCTATATTTATTTAAAATATCTCAAAACTGAGTGAAGCAGAAATTTGGTGTTGTAGCTGTATGGGCTTTTTCACACCTTTTTTTCCTTTTTTTTTAGTTCTTTTTTCCTTTTTTTTTTTTTTTTTCCACTGAGCTTTACTGTTGTATCTCATGAGAAGCTAGAGAACTGAAACATCAGCTCAAGCTCTCCTTGTGGGTAAAGCTCCTTGATTAACTTTGATATCAAAAGATAAAATCTTAGGTCCAACCCATAAATGAACTCAGGCATCTTATTTCAAACTGCTGCCTCCTAAGGCAAAATGTGACTAAATTCTTCCTCAGTCGCCAAAAGGGCTTGCTACACACAGAATACTGCACAAACATGTAAAACACCTGTGTAGGTTTGTAGTACACTCCAAATGCAGTGGAGACCCTCCCTCTTAAAATGTAACTATAGGAATTGTTTTATTATAGATGACACCTCCTTGCATGGAAAGGGCTATTTGTTAGAACATTCATGGACGTGGGGCCCAGGGTCAGTTGTTTCCTTTTCCTGAAGGGGACTTTCCACTGACTGCGAAAGAGTCCTTTCCTGAGCACAAAACTGCAGGCTTTTCTTAAAAAGGTGAATATTGTCCATTCTGTCAAGTCTCTACCATCAAACAGGAGAAAAAAAAAAGTATTGGCAAAAACACCAATTCAAGAAGTGCTTTAGGGTGCTGTGATAGTCAAGTAGCTGAAGATGTGGGTAATCCACCTCAGAGACCAAATTTGAGAATTTCCATTCGTAGTTATCTCTATTAAAAGTTACCTTTATTTAGCAACATTTCGAGTGTGCTGATTTCGGACATCTCTCAGCTTAGGCTATTGATCCCTTGGGATACCATTCTAATTTAGCTTTCCATGCAAACTGTGGGGAATCTAAGGAAATAACATGAGGTTTTGGATCTCACTAAGGTGTTACATTGCTTACATCTTTTATTAAATCTGACACTTAGAAGTCAGCAGTGCTATTAATCGTGGTTTGAAGGCTTCTCAGATTGTAAAAAGACTAAATGTGTGCCAAGTTGAAAGAGAGGGTCTTAGGTTTCAAGAAAACTCAAATGAAAATAAAATTATATTGTTCCAAAAGAGCTAGGTTTGAGTTGCATTATTTCTCTACTTGATTCCTGTGGTACCATTTAAGCTGTTTAAGCCAACACATTACTTTATTTACAATGCATCACTACAACATTTATCGTTCTAATCAAATCTGCAGCTGGTTTTCCTAACTGGAGATTCAGTGTTGGTTCCTTCATAAACAGCACTGAATCTTCCTAAATTTAAATATAGTGCTCAAGACAATATACTCATCAAAAAAAAAAAAAAAGCCCATTCTGTTTCCATTTTAAGGGATGTTTGCGCTGCATGTTAATGTTGAGTTCTGTAATGTTTTCCCTTGAAATATCATATAGACTGTATTTTGCCAGAAAATATGTCATAATGTTTTCTGATATTTTCAGATGAGCTAAAGTGTATATCTGTTCTTAATCTATTCCCTCTGCTGAGGCAATGTAATCCTCGGCAACATATTTAACCAAATGGATTTTTTTCCTTAGCAGATCAAACTGAGTTCTGCTGCAGGCAGAGAACTTCCTATTTAAATGACAAATGTCTCTGCTTGCAGATTTGAAAACTCACTTATTGACTCTTCCATCTTGTGTAAACAAATAATCAGCCCACCACCTCTATGGTGAGGAAAGTGGAAGAATAAAAGAGAAAAGGAATTTTTGGGAGTACTGTCAAATACATCGTTACTTGGAATGAAAAACGACTTGTTTGCTGTTAATGTTGCCATTATACACAGATAGTAGACAGTAATGCTGAGAAAGAACAAAGAAAAATCTACAAAGATTCTGTAATACCAAATACTACTTCACACTTAGAAGGCAGTAGATTTTTTTTGTTTTTAAATTACAGCAGAGAAGTCTTGATTTTTAACAACTTAAGCTGCTTTCACAGTTAAATTCTGAGAGCTGTTTATTTAAGAAATTTTGAACTTGATCTCCAAAGAGTTTAAATATAATATCATTTAGTTATCCTTTGAGAAGTCTGAAGTTTCTAAATGGGGGGAGTCGGGGGGGTGGGTATTTGTTTGTTTGTTCGTTTGTTTTGTTTCAGATAAAGCACATATATATAAAGTTAATGGATGTGAGACATCCCATATATTTTGTTGCTCCTGTTGTTTTGTTTGCTTTCATCGTGGATTGTTATAAGGAAAATGAAAGATCAATGGGATCTAAAGAAAATGATGTCTGAGTGTCTTTTTTCATATAGTGGTGCTTTGAAACGTGTTATTGCTGAACAACCTTTGCAGGATAAATAAAAGCAGTGGAATTGCTCAAGAAGTAAGGTGCTAATCAGTGTATGTAAAGGTAATGTTGGGGTGAATTAAGTCCATAAGGAAGAAAACATATACTGCAGGTGTTAGGCCTAATCTGCAGCTGCTGTCATTACAAAAACCACCTGCCTATACTGAAGAAAAAGCATTTTTACGTTAGATCCATGGAACTGCAGTGGTAAATATTGGTTTGGGTTCTGGACAAGTAAGATGCTCCTTCTCAAAGTAGGGTTTGTTCTTTTCTTACAGATGCTTTATAGCTCCCCTAAATTAAAAACAGAAATCCCTTAAATTAAAAAAAGAAATTTCATGAAAGCAGATGGAAGTTACATGTTACACCGAAGTCTCTGAGATCCAGATTCAGTGAAATCACTGTGTTTTAAATTCAGCTATTCCAGCTGTAATCAGAGTTGCTCAAAACAGTAGAGATGTGTAGATTTGCAGTTACAGTTGAAATTTTCTCCCATCTAAGATTAAAATCTGTATTCTTTAGAATTAAAGTTTACATTCACAAATGTGGAGTCTTACAAATATAAGTCTTCTTTCACAACTAGACTGCATTGAAATGAAGAGATGTAGGATAATAGAATGGATGTTTGCCATAAAGTAACTAAATTTTAGGGAATATAAGTCATTGCTATAAAGCAGTTTATTTACAATGCACAGGAAAACAAACTTGAAGAAAGTAAACAATATCTTTGCCCCATCTCATAGTAAATAACAAGTTTACAAGCTAGGTGGTCGCAATTTGTTGAACTTACTTGCTATTAGCCTGTCTGTATTTGAGATTAGTTTTTCGTTTCTATGTATGAATCATTTAGGTTAAGTCACCTGCATTTTTAACCATTATAGAACCCCCCAAACTCATACTGGAGGCAAGTAATATCAAACACATTGTTAACTCACACCACAAACACTTCACAGCAACATGAAAAATGAACATTTCTGAATCCATATAGAGAATGAAGATGTATGTACACACAAGACCTGCAAGCATGCATCTACAGAGTTGTTAAATGAATGCTCTCAGAATACTCTGTGTTACTCTTTTTCAATATCTTCATTTAAATGTAGATTTTGAGTTTGACTTCATCACTAGATAGGTATACTAATTGAAGTAAGTGTTGGAATAATCTTAAACAGTCGTTTGTGACACGGACAATTTATTTCTAGTTGAAAAAAAGCTTCATTTATTTTCCCCAATAATTTTTCTGTTCATTAAAGAAACCTTTTAAATCTTCAACATTAATTATCTTTTGCATTTTCTTCCCTAAGTCTAATAGTGATTTTGCTGCCTATTTCCAAATCTATTAGTATTCCTACTGGAAGCTTGTGTGGACTGATACAGGGACTAAGATGAGAAGAAAAATAGGGAAAAATTATTTATTTACTTATTGTAATTAAAAAGAAATGTAATGTCATAACAAATGAAATTCACTTGAAAGTCATACTATGTCTTCAGAAGGTCTCAAATAATGTTTTACTTGCATCTTCAAAATCAACAGAGATTTTTTCCCTCTTTCAGTGAGAGAGGAATAAGTTAATTCAAAGGAAAAGCAAATAGAATAAATTAATTATAAAATGTAAACCAGGGGGCAACTTTTTCTGTCAGATGTACTGATATAAAATCAATGTTATCTCGTTAGCTTCTGTCTTTGCACTGTATTTATCTTGGAATAGTTAGAGTAATATTTAGCACATAAGACCTATTATATCAATATAGCTCAATTGATTGAAATGGGAATGATCTATCATGCCAGCATAATTTAGATCTGGAATATAGACTTTATTTTCAGTCTTCTGTAGATACTTCTTATAAGGCTAAATAGGCTGGAAAGAAAGTTATTTTGGTGAGTTTTGTAGTAACTCTGTAAATCTGCAGAAAGCCACAGTTAAGCTAAACCAAAGAGTTTTGCACACAGTCATCCACAATTATTATTACTATATCAGGGAGACAGCACCTCAGTTTAAAATTCACTCATTATTTATAAAACTGTTAGCTTGCTTTCTTGTGTTCACTGGGTGAAAAGCTAATCGAAATCTCACAGCTTTCGCTATCACTCAAGAACTCCTGGATAGAAAGTAATCTGTAGCTTGGGAATGCTGGAAGCCAAAAGTTGGACAGTTTACATAATGACTGGCAGCTCAGGTATCTTATTTCACTAAGGTTGGAACCTATCTCCCTGTGCTATATCTGAATCACGAGAGATTATACATCACGGGCCAAACCTTCAGTTTATTCAGGCAACCAGTGCACTAATACGGAAGTTCAAAAAAATAAAAGCATCAGCTAACTTCAGCAAGCATTTTGCTTCAAGAAGACCTTCAATATCATGTGCTTTTAATGACTGTGAGTACATTTTAATCAGGAAAGCTCTCCCAATAAATCTCAGTTAGATTGCTTGTATGATTGAGGACTACTCATGCAAGTATCTACAAGGCTCCAAAGCATAGAGTGGAATATGAAGTGCAGAATAAATTAATACATCTTCTTGACTAACAGTCCAGTATTAGTATTCTAACAGTTTGTGCTTGATCTTGCTTTTAAATAAATAGAATTTAAACTTGGAGAAGGAATTTTAATTTTAAATCCTGGACTAGTCAGTCCATCAGTCACGAGGTACAACATACATATTATATTCCTGCTTGAATAAGCTGTGTATTAGTCATGCTAATTTTTCATGGGCATTTTGGTCATCAGAAAAAATGGTAAGCTGCAGTGAAAATAGAAAGAAAAAGATAGCTGAAAGTGAAGGGTTTTGTTTACTATTCCTTCATTGTGTAACTGAAAGTGTTATGTATGAATAAAAAATACCCAATATATTCAGACTCTGAGAGACTGTGGTGCTGTATAGTAATCCATGGAATAGAATGTAAATTTTGTGTGAGATTTTAAAAACAGTTAAAATTTAAAAACATACCAAAAAGACTGAAATTCAGGAAGAATTATGTGCCTAACTCCCCTACACTGCTTTGCAAATAATTTGCCTTAAGGTAGATAATTAGCTTGAAATCATATTGAGGATTTAAGTTACAGCTTCCTCAGCAGCAATCTGCAACGAAAAAGGTAGATTGAGAGGGCTGCAAAAGATGTGTATGGATCATAATATTACTGATATCACTACTATATATTTTTAACATGAGTTCAGAGAAATTACTTCATATGATGCTCTTCAAAGTTTTTCACCATTATTTATTATTCTAACAGACTGGCAGTGGTATTAATACTATAATATTGGTATAACCCCTCTTAATGTATCTTCCATCTTGATAAGCTTGATCTATCTGGGTATACAATCAAGCTAAAATGTAGAAATTAAATAATTCATATAATATGCAGAGATCACAATGTTATGGAGTATATTGTTGCACTTTGGTGATAGAACAGAAATAATGGAAAACTCTGAATGGTAGATCAGCAGTCATAATATATAACTGAATATTAAACTGAAATTCAGGCCAAAATAGGGTCGTTGCCTTGCATTAATTACCTAATCCTAAAGAGACAAGAAAAGAACAACAACTAGTTCATCTTTCTGAAAACACCACCAAGACAGAACCTTCAAGAAAGGTTTCCCTCTAAGAATGCCTAAGTTCTGTAAGCAGAAGAATTGCTCTTTGGTGGATACTGCTGAATATTAGAAACATTACACTCTGTTGCTAACACTTCCAAAGATGAGTTTATCTATAAACAAAAGCCAGATCACTGTTGCATTTTTCTCTGATGGATCTTTTAGTATTATTTATTACTATTATTTACTATTTAAAACATTTTAAACATAACACTTACTGCTCCTTTATTTGCTTATTTGCATATTTATTTATCAAAATCCTTGAGTGTTTTTTTCTCTTGGACAAATACGTTTAATAGCATGCCTTTTGAATGCATAATTGTGTATGTCACGAGCATATAATTACCACCCATTGCTGTGAGCTCACCAGGTACATTTAACTGTACATTTAACTTTTTTTTTTTTTCAAATACATGCTAAGTGAGGCGCTGACAGTTCTTTTGTTAGCGGAGTATTTGCTTTTCTACTGTCAGTTCTATCAATGGTCAAGTCGTGTTACTATGACTGTTAGTCATAGCATTACAGTTAGAGACAGTTGGCTCTTGAGTGCTGACATTGCGCTTGCTGAGTCTCAATGTCTTCCACAGAGACATGTGTTACTTGTGTTAGCTGGTATCCCATTCTTTCTCTTTTCTTTCTTTTCTACCTCTTTGACTGTCTTTGTTTGGAGTTGTTTCTGCAACATGTATCAACATGATGTCCATGACCTTTACCAACATTAATGAATTTTTGTTTACTGTAAGACCTTCCTGAGCGTAGTGAGTCATGTAATGTCATACTAGTAGCGCATAAGGGAGGGAAGGAGTAAAAGAGGTTATGTATATCCTGAAAATGCCCCACTGAAGCAGAGACAGTTTGAAATTCCGGTGATGAATGTTCCCTATGTTTCTGTATGCTTGGAGGTCATGCCTATGTGTTGAATAGCTGAGGGTTTTAAAAAAAGCCTCAGTTTTTGGACAGATCCTTGGTTTTGCTTATTTGTTTGTTTGGTTTCCAGGAGCTTATGACAGATTCCCTCTTCCTTATTTTTGAGCAGAAATATCCTAACTAATCATTTTGCGACACAGACAGTTTACTGTGTTGGGTAGCAGTTCTCACAGCTCTGCATGAGACTTGTGAGAACAGCTGTTTTCTTTACATACCTTTCCTTTTATTTCCTGATGATTTTGCCAACAAAAATATTCATTACTTCCAAAATAAAACTCTCATATTTTATCTTCTGGCTGCAAAAAAACCCTTTAAAGACATGCTCTGAAAACAAATACGTAGAATTGTTTGAAATGTCAGACTTACAGTCTGCATATAGGAAAGTTTGTTTTTTGTTTTTCTGTGCTTTTAAGTCTCAGATGGGAGTAAAGTGACCCAAATCTTCTGGAGGAGGATTCAAGGCAGCATACAGAGAAAAAGTGCAGATTATATTGCAGTGTTATTGTTTCCTACCCTTCTGTGATTGCTTTGAGGGAGCTAGAGGCTTGAATTTTAAAGTATTAAGTAAATCTCACATTATGTTCTCAGCATAGTATTAGCTCTCCTGTCAGTTACTAACATTCACCCAGAAGGGGTTAGCAGTATGTATAGGTTGTGAGAACAGATTAAGAGTAATGAGAGTTACCACTATTCATGTGCCAGTGAAATGTAATGGTTCTGTACACATTTTATGAATCTTCTTTGTGTTTAATTTTTTTAAATACAGTTATGTTCTTAAATTTTAGGACATTGCCACTTGTAGTAATAGACTTGACCAAAGAAACTTGAATAACAAAGAATGACATCCTTTAGGATGCCCTGACATATTAGAATAGTTTTCCTGCTTATAAAATGATATGTTCTGATGTCCAGAAGCTGCTAACTTTCTTCAGAGTCTCACATTTTGTTGTATACATTAATTATTGCCATTTGTTTACATATTAGTGAATTAATTTTAGGGAGCAAATGTTGCAGGAAAATAAAATAGTACCCATCTTAAAATGCTAACATTTAATTGAATCAGGGGTTGGATAGTTTTGAGAAACACTTTAAACATCCAATCTGAGTCAGTAAGTATTGTGTTTTTAGAGAAATGGGAGATATGGTCAAGCCACCAGTAGATTTCACATGTTATTATCAGAGATGCTAATTCACTTCTTCTCTAATTCCTCCTTCTGTTGGTTTTGGAAGTAAAGATTCTTTTCTTGACCTGTCAGATGCAACTGACCTTCTCTTTGACTGATATAGCCCTCTCATCTGTCTGTTTTTGACTCACATGGAAACACTGTGCAGCAGCATCTATCATAAGAGCAGAAGTAGAGATTAGTGATAGAAATAAAATGGTTTATTGTAACCTGTTCCCAGGATTCAAAATGTTCAAAATCACAAGTATAGGTATAAACCCTGCCCACCTGAAATTTAATGGGATACTGGATTTGTAGGAAATTCAGGAGGAAGAGGAAGAAGAGGGACAATAAATAAGCCTAAGAAAATCCTCACTAAGGGATACTGCTTGGGACCATGTTTATGCACTTTCTATGTGTTGTGTTGTCCAGCCCCGTGCAAAATTGCCTGCATGATGATCCTCCACAGGAAATTCCAAGCTATTCCAAGGTTCACAGAAACAGGTAAACATAGGCCAAAAATTTGCAAAGTTCTTGACCAGGTAGCGGACATTTTTCTACTTTTCCGATAAGCAACAAGTACATATTCTTCTCCTGTTAGTGTTATTTTGACAATGAATAACCCATGTCATTCTTAATTTGTATGATACTGTTCTCTTAAACATCCACTACATTATGCTGCCCCTTCATGTCACTATAAAAACAGGATAAAGTTCAGGTGGGAGTGTACCCCCATTCTTCTTAGGGTGAGAGTTTCTCCTGGATTTGCCTTATACACACATCAAGATAGCTGTGTTCATTGGGGAAGCAGAGTGAAGAACACTATTTTGGCCAGAAGTATTTGCACTGTACCAAAAAGAGATAACCAGTAGCCAGCTTAGTTCAGGTTTAGGGACTTGCAAATCTGGCAAGAATGATGCAGTGGTTTGGCTTTGACACAGGACTAAGGTCACCAGCTACTAAAGTGCAAGAGAGTGTAGAACATCTCCAGGCAGCAAGCAAGTATTCAGGATGAATACTTTAAAGTTCAAGGCATTATAAAATTGCTAGGTATGTGTTTCCTTGACTTTTCTTCAGTATTTTGTTTCAATGATGACAGGTAACATTTTTCAAAATTCATATAATAGGCTTCTTTGTTAGCTTCTAAGATTTAAATATCCTTTCATCAACATTAGCAGCGTTATAGGAGAAGCTCATAGATAGGTATGGCACTGCATTTATAAAAATATGCAATGTCATGAGTTTAGGCATGTTCAAATAGACACTGCCTGGAAAAGAGGAAACAACTCCCATTTTTAAAAAGGGCAAAAAGGAAGACCTGGGGAACTACAGAGTAGCCAGTCTCACCTCTATGCCCAGCAAGATCTTGGAGCAGATCCTCCTGGAAACTATGCTAAGGAAGATAAGGAGATGACTGGTGACAGTCAACATGGCCTCACTAAGGGCGTATCATGCCTGACAAATTTGGTGGCCTTCTATGACGGGTTACAGCATTGGTGGATAAGGGAAGAGCAACTGACATCATCTACCTGGGCTTATGCAAAGTATTTGACACTGTCCTGCACAACATCCTTGTCTGTAAATTGGAGAGGCATGGATTTGATGAATGGACCACTCGATGGATAAGGAATTGGCAGGATGGTCACATTCAAAGAGTTGTGGTCAGCGGCTCAACGTCCAAGTGGAGACCGGTGACGAAAGGGGTCAGTATTGGGACCAGTGCTGTTTGACACCTTTGTCAGCAACATGGACAGTGGGATTGAGTGCACGCTCAGCAAATTTGCTGATGTCACCAAGCTGTGTGGTGCGGTCAACACACTGGAGGGAAGGGATGCCATCCAGAGGGACCTGGACAGGCTTGAGAGGTGGGCCTGTATGAACCTCATGAAGTTCAACAAGGCCAAATGCAAGGTCCTGCACATGAGTCAGGGCAGACCCAAACACAGATAGAGGCTGGGTGGAGAATGGATTGAGAGCAGCCCCAAGGAGAGGACTTGAGGATCCTGGTTAATGAGAAACTCAACGTCACGTGACAATGTCCACTTGCAGCCCAGAAAGTCAACCGTATCCTGGGCTGCATCAAAAGAAGAGACCAGCAGGTTGAAGGAGGGGATTCAACCCCTCCACTCCGCTCTCCTGAGACCCCACCTGCAGTACTGCCTTCAGCTATGGGGCCTTCAACATAAGAAGGACATGGACCTGTTGAAGCAAGTCCAGAGGAGTCCATGAAGATGATCAGAGGGATGGAATACATCTCCTATGAAGACAGGCTGAGAGAGTTGGGGTTGTTCAGCCTGGAGAAGAGAAGGCTCCAGGGACACCTCAGAGCAGCCTTCCAGTACCTAAAGAGAGCCTACAAGAAAGCTGGGGAGGGACTTTTTACAAGGGCAGGTAGTGATAGGACAAGGGGCAATGGCTTTAAACTGGAAGGGGGAAGATGCAGATTAGACATTAGGAAGAAATTCTTGACTGTGAGGGTGGCGAGGCACTGGAAGAGGTTGCCCAGAGAAGCTGTGGATGCCCCATCCCTGGAAGTGTTCAAGGTCAGGCTGGGCATCCCTGGAAGTGTTCAAGGTAAGGCTGGATGGGGCTTTGAGCAACCTGCTGCAGTGGAAGGTGTCCCTGCCCGTGGCAGCAGCGTTGGAACTAAATGATCTTTAGGGTCCTTTCCATCTCAAACCATTCTGTGATTCTATGATTTGAAAGATTCTTTCTTTCATGCAACAATAACAACTTTGCTGCAATATTGATGTGCTCTGCATTTTAAATGTTGTGATCCTAGTTTCAGAGATATGCTGATTATCTTAAAAAAAAAAAGAATCCACCAATTTCTAAAATGCCTGTCAAAAACAGATTCAGTAACAGAGAAGAAGGAAACTTATCAACTGGTTTCTCCAGAAATTCCTTTTACGTTTGATTGATATGATCTCTGAAGGAGTAAAGGGATGTGAAAGAGTCACACTAGTAGCTGGGATAACTTTTGTTGTTGTTTGAGCAATACCTTACTCCCTGTTAGAAAGTGATGATACAGACAACGCTCTATATCTTATCTCTTAAACTGCTGTTGTGGTATCAGCAGCAAAGACTGAATTGTTATTTGGTGAAATTGTATTTTGCAAGAATCTTGTGTGCATGAACATTGCAGATATTCTTTCTTCCAGGATGTACTGAAAGAATCTGAAATCTCAGAATATCCAAGGATATAAGTCCTTTTTCCTATTCTCTAAAAAAATCAAATCTCATACTTTTAAAAATATGCAGCATTTTAAGTAGAACAACTTATAGACCACTGAATACAAATGTTGAACTACACAGAACAGTAAGCTGAATAATATTTCAATATTTAATCATGGTAAGGAAATGGAAAAGTGTGTCATCACTTTTCACATCTGTTGTAAATGACCTACTGATAAGCCATAGGTTAGCCCTGAGAGATCTACTAGTCATTAACAAAGAACCACTATTTAAATAGACTTTTTTTTTCCTAGGAACTAACTTTTCATTAATTATTTTATTCTTTTGTTTAGAATATAAATATTTTGGTATGTTAATATATATTTATATGTATATTTACATGTTCAAATATATTTGGTATTTTAATATATTCTAGTAATGAATTTTGTGAGCACTCGCAAGTCTACATTATTTTCTAGAAGACTGTTTTCTGAGAAATTTATGATAAGCGACTGAATTTTTTAGAAACCTACAGGTATTTGGAATGTGAAATTAAAATATGCTTCTTTAAGATAGGCCTATACTAAGTTTTTCTGTAGAGAAAAACATATGCACTGATGAAACCTATTAAGGAACCAGCTCAAAGTTTTCTGTGATGAAGAGTATGTTTTAAGTCATTGTCTCTAAGAAGGTTTGTCCATTTCCTTCTTCTAAGCAGATATACTATCATGTTTTATACTTCTGGATAAGTAAGATACCCATGAAATTTCTTGAAAGAAAAAAAACCCTTTAAAGAGAAACTCTTGTAATATAACTAAGAAGAAAAAGGAAATCCAACATCATGATGATATACTCTTAGCAGATCACAAGCCACATTTTGAGAAGCATGATATGGCAAAGAATAAATTATGGTTAGTATTACAAAAAATGTTTGCTTGTGTTAAGCCTGGAAGTATCTAATAGCTTTGCTATATCTTTCATCTATATTTTCCAACTAAAACAAAAAGTAGAATGTAACTGCACAGTTGCATGTGAAAACGGAAAAGAACTTTTTTTTTATTATTTTGCAAGCAGACTGTCTACAGTAATTTATGAACACAGTAGTTTATAACTGCTTCTTAATCTCCCTCACTCTGATATTGAAAGGTGGGAATAAAATTCTCCTTAAAACTCTTCTTTGTTTAACTGAATCTTAACTATGTAAATGCTGATTTAAAATTTGCAGCTCAAGATTGAGAAAGCCCAGAGGTGATATGAATGGATAGATACACTACTCACATTCCTTTGGTATGTATAGACTTTTCTACATATTTTTCTAAAAAAAGGAAGCTGGAACATAATTTTGTACAGAGGAATGAGTATTTGCAGCTCAAGATAAGAGAAGTGCAGAACCTAGGAGTTTATATTCACTGGCATTTCACATGTATTTTATTACTCTTACCTGCATGGACTCCATTTGTACCTCTTTCCTCATATTCCACTTTGTATTTAGGACATAATCAAAGAAAAATATAGTGGAATCCATAGAGATGGATCCTCCACCCTGATGAGTTGAATTTATGCTAGTGTAATTTTATACACTTTGTTATGGCAGCACAGGGAGGCAGGTTCACGGAGTTCTGTTTGGTTTCCATTAGAAACCATAATTCTTTCTCCAGTGCTAGAAAATCAGCCCAGGTATCTCCACATTCGGTTCCAATTCACTATCACATTTGCAAGTCAGAAAAGCTCCCTGAAATGAATGATGAATGAATCATTTTCTGTCAATCACATGATAAGCTAACTGTGAAAGCCTGATACATATGTATTTATATCTCAGACCTTCACAGCTAACTTCCATAAAATGTAAGAGAAATAAAGATCCCACAGATTGTTGATAATGTACATGACAACCAAAGGAGCAAAATTATTATGAAATGCTTTTATTTAAAAAAATCAAGCTAGTTAAGAGGGTAATCAAACTCCTAGCTTCAATACTGCAGAAGCCTTTTGCAATAGAGCCTCAGTGATTTCACAGCAGAGTGGGGACAGATGTGGGAACACAGAACTGCTCCTGCATGTGAACTTCATCTCAGGAGTTCAGCTGGTTCAGCTGCCTGTGCTCCAAAACCCATTTTGTTAAAGCATGGTCATATGTCCTTGGCTCAGTTTTATTGGGAAAAGTGTTCATGGGGAAAAAAGATATAAGAGAGTACATAAGCTAAGCCATGCAATATAAGAAAAGTAAAACCACAGAGGTGCAATTGCTAAGTCAGGAATTGTTCGCAGATGAAGGCTTCATAAGGAAAATACTGGTGTGAGAAGATGCAAATCCCCAAGAAGAAAAGCAGTGAATTAGAAAAGAGCAAGTCAGCAACATGAAGGATCAATCCACTCCAAAGAGCAATGAAAATCAACCCTTTCTATCCTAACTGACAGCTGCCTGGCCAGCTTATCCTTATCACTTATGTCACTGAGTAAGGTGAGCTTATTAATGCCTCACTTACAGGCATGCTTAAGTCCCAGCTAGCTACTGTGTTAATCAACAAATAACTGCTATGTATTCTTGAATTGTTTAGATCCTGCTTGCAGAGTCTCTTCACAAATGGCAGAAGATCCACAACTAAAATGACCTGTGAGAGTGGGCAACAAGGGACTAATTCCCCTGAGTATGTGTGCCCTAGGAAAAGAGTGAGTAAGGGAGAAGGATGTGGGTAAATTTACTACTTGCCTTGAAGCCTGGCCTGGGAAGCTGGTATAAATAAACCTCTAGAAGCTGACTGTAAAATGTCCTGCTGCCGCATATTTTGGGTCTTCCTGCAGCTTCCCTTTCTGTATCAACTGGATGATAGGAAAAGAATACTCTGCTTTAAATATCTCTTGCTATCTTTTGGTACCTCATCAGTTCAATTTTTTATCTAAGTCTTTTTGTTGATCTTTTCTTCCAGGCATTTTTCATTTTTGTGCCTTTGTTCACAAATAGCCTTTTGCTTTCTCTGAACATGGTAAGTATTCAATGCTTGCTCAACCCTTTACAGCTATTCAGCAAGCACATGTTTCATAGCCTTACCATGGAAGCTGGAAAAACATTATCTCCAGCTTTTCTTCTCGCTCCCCTCCCTTCTGTCATGTAATCAAACATTCTTTGTATGGCTTTGTTCATGGCAGGGTTTCACAGAATGATTCAAAATGGATGATAGTTTTTAGGATGCTTGAATACACTCTACATTTAGTTTCCTTTGTCCATGTGATGCCTTGTACAAGTATGATCACTTCCTTTTATCATTTCATCAGAAATATCCTCAGTATAATATAAAATTTTCTCCATTAAGAATAATGCGTGATTTTGTCTGTTTTATTTCAATCTTGGAGATTATAGTTTACATCACCCAGACTCTTTTTGGTTGAACATTTAATGTATTTCCTTTTTAATTTGTCTCAGTTTTTTTCAAACAAAAATATTAATTTCCTTGGATTTCTTGATTTACTGTACAGTTAAGACTAGCACCACAATTACCTTTTTAAGTTCCATACCTGTCATGCAGTACTAATAAAGAATCAGAAAGCCATGCACTTTTAAGATGTCACTGTTTATAAAAGACAATAGTCATAGCCAAGAGTCACATCCAGTGGTAATTCATTTTTTTTCCTAATCCCTGATCAGATGAATCTACAATCTACCACTTGTAGATTATTGTTTTCTTTCTGTAGATGTCTGAAAACTAACACATTTTTGTGTATTTATGTCAAATTGCTTTTACAATCTATTCCCTCAGATTTTGTCACCTCAGATACCTTACACCTGATTGTTTTGTTCTCTATATAAGAGAGCTAACATCAATAAACATGGATTTTATGATTTATTTTAAAATTTCAATATGAAATTCTAACTGACATTCTTACCTTCAGCCATGTTCATTTAGCTTCTATCCATCTTAAATTTTACATCATTCAAATAGCATAAGAAAAAATTTACAGGAAATTTTACTCATGATCCTGCTGCTTGTTATTTGAGAAAATCTAGACCTTATGAAGTAGAGCTCCAGATTAAATGTGCTTTAATAACAAAAATCACGGCTAAGTTTTAGGTGCATGCATGTCCCTTGCACATTTTATGTGTCATACACTATTAAGAGCATGCTCAGTCCAGATAACTTGAAAGAACTTTGATATCTTCTGCTTAGCAGGAGAGGTTTTTAATGTTAAAAAAAAAAATCTATAAAACCAAATCCTATGATTTGCCTACATCACAGATTTCTCATGTGTTTATAATCTTCCCAGGCATAGGTGTTAGAAAAAGACTCAACACCTCAGTTTTCATAGTATGAGAAAGTATCTTTTTTGGGGGGGTGGTTCACAGCTTTTTGCATGGGTGTTCTATTTTTCTAGCATGGATGTGCCTGGAGTGTGCAATGGGACAGCACCACATTGAGGACCACAGTCCAGCCAAGGTGGGGCCCAAAATCCCCGGGGGGGGTGGGGGTGGGGGTGGGGTGTGTGTGCTTCTTTTTAAAGACCTATGCTTCCTCTGAATTGGCTCTGAATTGGGGTGTTTATGCTGCAGCTTTAGAGATTGGAAGCGCTTTCGTAATTTTTTTTTAGTCTGTCCATTTCAAGGAGATGATAGGATAGTTCCCCTGCAAAGCTATCACCTATTTTCCATCCACTCCCTAAATAGAAATGACAGTGTATTTCATATAAGTATGCTTCTTTAGGTAAATTTTATTTTCATTGCTCATGTCTGTAGATCCGTTGTTAGATACAAGTTTTGTTGAGCTTCTTTTTTTGCTCAAAATGCTTTAATAATTAGATTGTCAAATTACAGAGAAATGCCACTGCAGCTTGAAATCTCTCATTTGAAAAGCTGGAATTTGGGCACATGGGCATTTTAGAAAATGTAATAACTTTTATAGCTTAAGTGTTGACAGAAGTCAAACACAAAATATGCCCAACTGTGGATAAAAGGAACTTCTTAAAAGCAAGCATAATTATTATTTTCATTAGGCAACTATTATAAAAGTTCATAAGAACAAAAGGAACAATTTACCTAAATTGTTGGTATTTTAGGTGAAGAGCAGTGGATGCAGCAATACACAGGAATAACAGGATGGAAGAAAGTATAACTCCAGACACAGTTTTTTCAGATTAGAAACAACTTTACAAAGAATCTATGCAAAGAGATAACTAGTCAAACCCACAGATTATGTTCTCAATGACCCTCATGAGGGATGTCTACGTTGTTTTTCTAGTTTGGAGCAAGATTTTACTTTCCGTATATACATCAATAAACATTCCACAGTTCACTTTGCTTTGGTGCAAAGCATGCAAACTTGGTTAAGCCTGAATGGAAGTAAACTGAAAGATATGTTCCACTAGTGCACCATAAGGGAATTGATCCGAATAGCTGAAAAAAACCCAGTTATCACTAATATATTTCAGATTATAGTAACAAAGCCTGTGTTTGCTTGTCTCTTATTTTTCTCTTCTTCCCACCCCCCTGATGGGAAGTACCACCTAGGAGTAAAAATGGAAGGTGCTTTGAAACTTGCAATTGCCACTCTGTCTTTCAGACAAATTTGTTGAGGCAAATATTATAGCCCTCCCAAAGATATTTTTTAGCCAGCTGGTAAAAGTATTTGTTGCTATTTTCCCTATGGCTGCCTATCACTAGGTTTTGTTATCTTGACTAGGAAACAAGTAAAACTGACCTTGATAATGGCTGATTCATTTCTTCTTTTTTTTTCTTCTTTATTTTTGTTTTTTCTGGTGAGAAAGAACATATGTTAAGGAGTTCAAAAATCTTGTTTTACAACTATTTAAAATTGCATCTGATCTTAAAAAAAAATCCAAAACCCAAACCAAAACAAAAAAACTCTAATGTTTTTACTGATCTTAACTTTCATTATCAGCCTTTTCAACGCTTACAAGTAATACGGAAAATTCTTCCTTGGATAATACTCATTAAATGAGTTATTCACTTAAGTAGAAGTTAATATGCAAAGCAATTTGAAGCCTGAGGAGTGTGCAAATGAGTAAATGATGACCTGTAAAGGTGCTCAGGAGGTAACTGTCTTTGCCCATACCATATTCCTCCAGCCGGTCTGTTTCTGCTGTATGATTTAATTGATCTTGCCTGCAAACTCTTTTGCAGTCCTATAAATACTGATTTTTGAAAAGTAGTGAGCAATTCACAGATAAGACTTGATAGCAACATGCTGTTGGATGCAAATAAGAAACAAAACTTCATGATTTTTGTCCTATCTAGAATCTTAAGGAAAACTAGTGAGTGTATTGATTACAAACAGTAAAACCTCTGCTCAGTTAAGACAATAACCCCCTCAAAAATCCAATAAACAAACAACATTAGAAAATAAGTAAACAAGAAACAAAACAACAACAACAACAAAAAAGAAGGCTAACTAACCAAACTACTCCTTTTAGGAAACAATGGGGAAGTCATGAGTTATATGCTAGGCTGTAATTACTAAGTGTGTGTATTTTTATTCATACAACCATTCTGTGACCTTCCAAAAGGCATCATTTAAGTCCTCCTCACTTAGCAAACAGATGATTGACCCTTTTAATACAGAAGTGTTTTATACTTTGTCAGGGAGAAACAAAAAAAACCCCAGCATTATATAAAACATTTAAAAACTTTAGTCTTCTTTCTAATATATTGCATTAGACTCAAAGCCATAATTTTGTGCTTCACAGGAGGATGTATCCATGTTAGAAATTTATACATTTCAAATTCATAGATTTTATTGGTGTGATGAGCATCACCAATGTTGCTAAAGTGTAAAAAAGAAGGCAGGTCATTTAGGTATCTCTCAGAAATTGGTACAGTCCAAGTAGGGCAGGACACAGCATTTGCATATACTGACATTATCCTATTTCAGTATGATAGCCAAGTAATTTGTGCTCCCTTTTATGATGTAATTTGACTGTTACTTATAAGATAAAACATCCACAAATGCAGCCACATGCAATATAGGAAAAAAAATACGTTCCCATCCTGTGTGACTCACTAAAATTTGAAAGTTTCCCTATTGCACAGAGGAACAAAGTCAAAGATTTTGAAAGTTGTTTGGTTTTTTCTTAAAACTCAATTTTGTAAACACAATAAATAGAAGACAGAGAGCACACATCACTTCACAACTGCTTGCTGACAGATGACTCTCCTATTCAATTAAAATACAGGAGAGCAGTAGGAAAATAAGTATTATGAATGTGTTGGTGAAAGCCCTGAATATCTGGCAAAGTTGTAGGGAACAGACGGGCACACCAAAAGCCAAGAGAGTTTTCTTCATTATTTTTATATTTTCTGTGGTTTCTATTAAAAGGCAGAAATATATTTATGTGGAATTTTCATCACATAAAATATCAACATTTCAAATGTTTATGAACCTATGAGAAGACTCATAATGTGTATCATTTTATTAGAGACAGATGTCATGAGAAAGAATCTAAGCAAATATACTTTCCAGAAGTTCATGTATGATGTGAGAACTATTTCAAAAGAATTCACTCAACGTAGTTTGATCAATGTAACTTTTTCAAATTTTTTTGGTGTTCATACAAAAATCCAGATCTAATCCAAGTTGCATTTTTTTTTCTCTAAATATTTGAGTAAGTAAAAGAAAGTGGTAGTCCAATAAACTTTGAAGATTTACTTGCACACAATGCATCCAAGCGAAAAAAAAAAGGGTGACAAGCCACTACCTCAGGAAGGACATTATTAACCTGGATAGGAACAGGCTTAGAACAGAGATGCCAAGCCTGGCACAGAAACAAACAGCTGAACAGTCTCACAGACAGGAACAGAATCTTCTGTGGGGTTTTGAATACTCAGATCTTAGGCAGATTTTTTTAATATTTCAGCTAAGAACTGTCTCATCAAAAAGCTAAAATCACATTTTGGGACATTATTTTTATGTATAACTTATATGTATATTTGAAGCTCTTATAACCTTTTTAGTTTTTCCTTTTAACTGTTAGTAATTTTATAAGAATCAATAATTTGTTTTGGTAGGACAACAATAAAAAATAATTTTTCTGCAGTTTCTACAAACCTGAGGTACTTTGACCTTTTAGAGATGCAGAATACTCAGATAAAGCGGACATTAGAAAAAATGATGGGATTTCTCAGAGGCACGATTGGGAGAAGTTAGTGTGCAGACTCCACTAAACTGCAAGTATGAATTTGTGGGCTGGTATCATTAAATGCCAGGTAAAAGGCAGAAGTCTGCCTGGACTGGCATAATTCGTTGCACGAAAAGGGATCACTGGTAGAAAAACAGCTCTGAACATTTGGAAAACTCCCTACTGTCATAAAAAATTCTTTCTGCCTCTGCCTGTTGAGTTGGCTCAACCACATATTTTCCTTCACATCTCATTGGTAGAAACTACCATTATTTAGATTTGTTATTACGGTTTTACTATAACGTTCTTTGCATACTTGCATAGAACTGAAAATCTGTCACAACCTCAAGCAATCTGTAGGAAGTTTGGACAAGTAGGTTTAGAAGATCTCAATTTCAGTATTTGCAGAGGATAACAGAAATTAATTTCCCACCAAAGGGAGAAATATCCCACCGAGAATCTCCACAGTATTTGTTTGCTGTGGACAGTTGTCTTATTGCAAAACTCATTTCCATGTTTTTTGCAGATGAGATAAAAAAAGAAATTTTGAAAAACATCATGAAATCCATATCTATGAAATATAGCTGAAGAACTTCCTAAAAGCTGGTGGAGATACAGCAAGAGAAGATATACTCATCTACTTTGTTTCTTTTCCATTTCATTAAGCATGTGGTTCAGAATGGATGGTCTTTTTTTTCTTTACTTTGACTATTTTCATAACCTTAAATAAAGCAGAACTTTCTGCTATTGCAGTTGAGTTACAATGACTCAATCCTTCCTCCTCTGTTTAGAATGCAGAATCTGATATCAAATTGATCTTTATTGAAAACAATAACTTAGAAAAGAGACTAATTTAAAAAATACATCATACTTCTGCAAGGAAGTTAATATTAAAAAACTCTAATATGTCATTGCAGAGAAGCAAGTTCATTTTCTGAGACACATAAAGTCAGTTTTATCAGTGGCTTTCTAAGGAGTTCATCACAATAATGGTGTTAAAGGTCCTAGGACTTGAATGGTACCACCAAAATAAGAATCACCTTTATAAAGATTATAATCTAATGGAATATAAATATTAAATTGCTTTTCTAATAAGATTTCTTCATAGACTTTATAGATGGTTAATGTCTCCAAGTAAACAAGGAATTAATTGAAAATTAAGAACACTGAACGATGTCATATTTTTCTATATACAGATGTATATATAAGTTTGTAAATATACACACTTAAATCTGAAAATTGCAGAAGAAAAATTAATAACCTTACACTATATTCTAATATATCACCTATCATAATACTACTATATACCCAGATGTCTTAAATGCCAAACTGAATTTCTAGGAATACATAATTCACATTGCATTAACACCTCAACTGGACTACTTTGACAATCCACCATAACATGTCCTTTATTTCAGTCTTAAAGAAATATTCCTTGTTCCCTTACTATAAATGATAGTATGTATCTGCAGGAGAAGACATTACTACGCATTACCTTTTTTTCCATTTGATGCAACTGTGGGTAGATCTTAGGGTTTATTATTAAATCCAGCTAATTGAAATATTTGTAAGAGCAACTTTCATGCTCTTTTGTATTCCTTTTCTTTTTTTTTTTTTTTTTTTCCCCTTAGGTAGGGGGAAGGGCCATAAACACAATTCATCAGCTGGTAGAGACAGGCTCATAGCAACATTGAGACAGTAGGTAGGTAGGTGTTAACCAACGGATCACTACTTAGTGATATTTTAAATAGATTCTGTTCCAAGTATTGGAAACATACATAAAAGTGTTAAAACAGATTATGTGATCCTGAAATCTCTCTTTTTAAGCATTGGTATGATAAGATCAAATGCATTCCTCTAGCTCTCCTCCATGTGTTACGTGGAGTAGCATTTAGGAGAATATACGTGTCTCTATAAATATGGTAACGTTCAGTGTGATAAGCTAGTGAAACGTGTACTTTTCAGCAGGTTAAAAGTAGAGGAGTATCAGAGTGCTTTTAATATTTAGAGAATATTATGATGATGGAGTCATATCAGGACCAATAGTATTTGTCAATTAGACAGAAAAGGAACACACCTCTAAGTCAGGCTGTTAGTTATCAATAATCTTGGCAAAAATTTAAAAGAAATCCAGAGAACAAGAATTATTCTCAGTCTCTCCCCACCACACATGCAAGTTCAGCTGCTGCCCTGGAATTGTTGCTCTCCCTCACAGGTCTCCAGCTCACTGCCATGCTACTTGTAAGAGAATACAATATATAGGCTACAGACAGCTGATCAGGCATGTAGGGATGTCTAGGAAAACCAGGGCTCACCTAGACATGGTACTCAGCAGGGATATCAAGAGCAAAAAGAGGAGCTTCTGTTGCTACATTAGTAGTAAAAGGCTGAACAAAGGAAATGTGGGCTCTTTGCTGAATGGGGTGGGGGACTTGGTGACAGCAGATACAGCTAGGGCAGAGGTATTCATTGCATTGTTTGGCTCAGTTTTCTTCACCAGCAATGCTGCCCAGGCCTCTGTCCTTAGAGAATAGGGTAAAGGAGGATGAGGATTACTAGCAGCAAATGAGGATTGAGCCTGGGATTACTTGAGTGAAGTCAAACCCTATGCATCCATAAGACCCAACAGACTGCCTCCAAGGGTGCCGAGAGAACCAGATGATGTCCTGGATAAGGAAGGAAGGTAAGGGTGAATAAACTTGTTAAAAGAGACGTTAATGTACATACGTGCAAAGATTGTTCTCTTTTCTTTCCACTTTTTGAGCAGAAACATAGGGCAGATTCTGTATTTCTAGTGGATTGCAGAAGAAACCTTCATACTGAGATTCAGAACTCCATTAAAGATGAAAGTCATGTCAAAATATTGGCAATTTTGAACAATCCTATTTGTGTCCATGAAGAACAAAATGAGATAGAGTTATTGCTTGTTGCTGTTGTCCTTCTGTTTACCTTAGATATGTCTACTGGTAAAGGAAATTACAAAGATAGACAAAGTTAGCACTGTTCTCAGAAGATGCAGTGTGGGTGCAATGTAATAAAACATGAAGCAGGCTAATTAGGTACTCTGAAAAGCCTGAGAAACTGGGAACCCAGAGAAAGCGACACCCTAGCACAGCTCCCCTCCCTTTATTTCTGAGGACTGCCACTCAGAACTAGCTCAGGTATCCCTTTGCAGAGTACACAGAGATAAACACTACTCCTTCATTGCACATCATTAGCCCTTCATTCCTAATTCATCTAGATAACATATATGTAAGCTGCCATGCATTCACACGGTAAATATAAACGTAAAATAATTTACAAGCTTTTTAGTAATACGTTGGCATTTACATGCCTAATTCTCTACAAACATTGATCAGTAGCAACTGATGTTATTGATTCCTTCAGTACATATTATGGGAAAATTGGAATCTGTTATTGATCAATGTGACAGTTATTTGAAAAATGTTAAATGTATTGTTCATTGCAGTAGGACAAACTTATTATCAATAGAGGTCTACAAGGGAACAGATATACAGCAAAAAGTGGATAGTCTGTCAAAAAAATCTTAGCATACATTTTACAGCCTGAATGGACACCATTTACTGCCTACAAAATCAAACCTCTTTTTCAAGAAATCAGGATGCTATAGAAGTCTAAGCAGTTTTAGGGGAAAAAAAGGATCTTTAATAAATGAAATTCAATTTAACCACACTGCAGTATTATATATTCAATAAGCATTCCAAAATTAAACTGATAAACTTAACTTTTATTCACTCTTATATTCTCTAGATTTAACTAAAAGTTAAACGTGAACTTTAGAGTATGAATGAGTGAAAGAACCACAAAAATTGGCTTTAGGAATATGGTAGAGGTGTGCTGTACTGCTACCTGTTAGTCCTGTACATCTAATTATGGCAGAAGAGGAGATAGTCTGAATTCTTTGAGAACACATCTTTACTTGTTAGAGTGGCACTCTGTCCCTCTCTCATTCCTCCACTTGTTTTCTACTCTGTCACATAGCAGGGAAAGAATTTCAAAACTGAAAAATTTACAGCACAGAACAATATTCACAGAAACAACATTGCTGTAGGAATGTGTGGTTAACCTTTGACATGTAGTCATAAAACAGAAAGCTGATATTGTAGAGGATTAAGTTTGGGGCTGATTAAACTTAATGGTAAACATTCTGTTGGTCTTGAAGAATCAAGGTTTTGAGTGTGCATTCTATTTGGCATTTTAAGAGCAAGATACAGATTTATAACATCAAAAACCTTGGCTCTGTCCTGACATAAATCCAAAATATTGGGCGTGTAAAGTGTAAATGAGTCCATTTGCAAGTCCTTTGATATAAATCCATTTCAGACTCAAAAGGCCATTGCAGCTGCAAAATAACAACACTGAACCATATATACTTGAATGTCTCTTTATCAGTTAAGAAATTCACTAAAGGTAAAATTATAATCCATTCTAAACATGGTGTGGCATATGCCAACAAGGTGAAGCCAACTGTAAATTCTAGCCTCTGAAAAATAATGGTAAGATTTAATTTACTTTAGTAATCAGCCACCAGTGTGGCAGAAAGACAATTTAAACTTATATTTTAAGTCTTCTTGGAATATCAGTGGACTATTTTGAAAGCTATTCCACAATTTCATTCCAGCCAGTGCAGCCACATATGTCCTTTCAGGTCTTCAGTCTTCCACTAGTAACACCAGCACCATGCGCTACGAGCAAATACTATATCTATTTAACATTTCAAAGGAGGAAGATGTAAAAGAAGTTTGCTAATGGCTAACTTCTTCCCCCCTCCAACTGCAGCACTTTTTTGGAAGGGATGTAGAACAATTTGCTTGCTCTGATTTCTGTCCAACAGCTGATGACCTTTTTGATTTCAAACCTTATCTTCTAATTTGTTTGTCAGTTCTTGCAAAAACTTCAGAATGTTGCCTTTTTGGAATGCAGTTGGGAAGAAGAATAGGTGTTACAGTACATTTATAAGGAAGAGATTGGGGACTGACGATCTCAACATTGTTGTCACCCAAAAGTGATTGATTGAGACCAGACATGACCGCAGTCAAGAGCACTTACTCTGCACATGATTAACATGTTTTAGTGTTGGTGGCATGTGTGGTTTTAATGCTTGGGCAGACAGAGAAAGAGAGACCCTAAGAAAGATGGCTTCCATCAGTCAGGAATGCCAAACAGCCACCAAAGAAAGGGAAGAGCTTAACAACTCATTGAAATAAACAGCTATTTATTAGCAACTGCAGTGCAGAGGTTGACTTCTGGTAGAACAAATTCATCTATGGAAAGGAAAAGCCTCAGTCTTATACAAAAGAAACCCTTAATTTGTCCAAAAAAGTGGAACTTGGGGTTTTTTGGTTTTGTTAGGGGAAAATTGGACCAGATCCAAGAGCCTGAGAGAGGCAAGGCTGCTGCAGCCCCGTGCACCCAGGTCCAACCAGTAGTGAGGCTGAGCACACATTCCCAGTGCACACATGCAGAGGTATATGGAGCACAGGTATACACTACATACATACAGGTCTGGCCACACACACCAGCACAACAAACTCATAGAGCACTCACATGAGCACAGACTGCATGAACGGCCTCATCCTGCTCCCCTCTCTGGCTGAGCAGGGTGGAGGTCTGCTAGTGGGAACATGTATTTGTGCACACACAATGTGGGTAGCCCCCACAACTGAACTTAGACACCCAGTCTGCCCAGTTCCTGGCAGCAGGACATACAAACCCCTGAGGCCACAGGCCTGCTCTAGATGCTGGCCCAAATGCCTTCACACATGCACGCACACACAGAGCCATCCGGGACTCCCTTGGTCCCCAAGAGCCACCCCCTGCCCCACCCCTGTGGTCTCACTCTTAGAGACTCACTCACCCCCTGGCTCCCAGACCACCTCAGCTACTCCCTGGCTCACCTGGCTTGATCTTTGCTGGTGCTCACACACCCATTTACACACCCAGACTTGCTCCAGTGACTGGCATCACAGAGAAACGGGTCCCTGTGACCCAAGGTCCCACTCCAGTTGCTGGCATCAACACCCACTCTCTGGGATCTCTGCAGCTGCTGGCACCACAGACACACAGACCCTCCAACCTGCTGTCTGACTGCAGTCACACCCCCAGACATATGTACACACAAGGCTCCCTCACCCAAGAAAAGAGTAAAAAGGAATTTTCAAGGAATAAAAGGAATTTTCAAACCAGCACCTTAAAGTAAGCCATTTTCGTTCTTTCATGTTCGCCAACCACCATAGTCCAGTTCTCAAGTCTCAAAATGAACACTCATACAATGGAAAATGTCAAAACGGACTGGGCAGAACCACAACAAGTCTCAGTTTAAGTGATATTTCACTTGGAACATAGAAAATGTCAGCATTTAGGATCCAGTATTTTTCCCATATGTTCAGAATTCTGAGAAAAAAATATACTTTTCTGGGGAACTTAATTACCATTTAGAAAAAGTTTAAACAGGGTTTTGAACCAAATTTAGTCCCCAGAAGCCTGTACTTGCTTTTACTCCTATCTGTCTTCTGTAGAAGAAATGCCTGGTATGTCCATGTTCTTAATTGAAACCTAATCTTGAGTTTGAGGACCAAGTCTGACAAAACAAAATCTGTATTTAGTAAATAAGAAACAACAATTTAGTAAATAATTTAAAAAGCATTTTTAGAATTTATTACATGACACAAGACTTCTGAGATGTCCATTTCCTTCTGAGATGTACATATCCTTCTGGACCAACAACTGGAAGCCAGGTAAGATACCTCAGAGCATCTACATTTAGGATAGCGAACTGAGCCTTTAGCTTATCTGTGGAAACCTCATTTTAGGTGAACTCAGTCTTCCTCTACACACATACTTTCGAAATTACTAGAGTACTAGTGTATTCAATATTTATCCAACTTACCAGGTGAGCTTTGAGTCAGTGCTGTATTGACCCAACTGCCCAGTGACTCATACCTGAGTTATTTTGAAGCTGGGTTACTTATCTGCAGGGACTTCTGGCAGAAAAGGACTGTAGTGCTGCCGTACCCAAACCCAAGTGCAAACGAATAGAGATATTTTGAAATAGCCAGTTTGGAAACAGAAAAGGTACTGGGAGTGACTGGTTTTTTTGTCCTGCTTTATGAAAATTGTGAAACAGAAGACAGGATTTAGGGGAGAAGAAACTGAGTAGGGCCTTGTTTCAAACCCTGCCTCATCCACAAATTCGCTTTCCGGTTCTCTCCGTTCACTGTGTGGTGGTTCAACTCTGGTCTCTCAAAGCTAAGATGGTATTAGCCATCCTAATAGTTTTACTGTGAGCTTAAAATCCATTAATGTTAAAGTGGTAAATGTGGTAGTGTTTACAAAAAGGAGAATGTCAGTTGAAAAGTACAGTTGAACTGTGTGATGTGTTTATGCCGGTAAAATAAGGATGGTTATTAACGTTGGCTATGACTAAAGCAAAATGTATTTAAATGAGTTGTTTATTTATGAAAATACTTTTAGTTTTTTATGCCCAATTCTAATATTGAGAACCTCGTTAAGACAAAGATTTAAACTTGAAGGAAAATGCCAGACTGGTTGGATAAAATCCACTTTTGGTAAATCAGGATTTATTTTAATAGCTATAGTCAAATAGGTGATTTCCTTCATACTTCCTTCTAAATTCTTGCATTTTATCAAACTTAATGTGTTATAGTTACTTTCCTACATTTTACCCCTCTTCTAATTGCAACTACTAATTTTGCTTTTCTTTGGCCATTAAGTAAGAATCCTGTTGATATGTTTAATAAGAGTCCATGCTACTGAACTTGGTTTACATCTACCAGTTATTCAGTATCTCTGATAAAGATTACCCAATCTTCCTGACTCCAACACAGCCATCTGAGTTTTATTTCACCTTAGCTATTGTAATTTGCATTTCTATATAGTAATTCCCATTAGCCATCCTGCCTTTGTCCCTGTGTTATAGAGTCCTCTTTGTTGAAAACTGCGATGAAGTATTCATTTAATTTTTGAGCCAGACCCATATTATATTTTGGACAATACCCACTTTTGACACATTGCAACTCCACTTTTTTTCCTATTTTCTAGAGAACTTTTTCCACTTGTTGTAATTTCCTTTGCAAGGTCTGTCTCTGCTTGACTTTCAACAATTCTGAATTTATGAATAAGAATTAAGTGACGTCCACCTTGTGAATAGTCCTATCCACCCACTGAGATATAGCCCTGCCATTTATTTATCAACAGTACCTTTTCTGTTACAAATCTAGTTGACAATGACTCTTTTTACTCAGTAACCTTAATCTTCCATTGCCTCTTGTTTATTATCCTCTCAATGCCACATGCTCTCCATTACATCTCAAACAGCAGGAACTTACAAATCATATTTAGCAGAGGCCAACTTAAAATAGCACGGGAGTCACTTGTACCTGACTGTTGTGAATTGTGAACATCTTTGGAGAATCAGCACTGTTTTCCATGCAGACACATTCTGCTGCAGGCTTTCTCCAATATCTGCTTTTGACTACAGCTTAGATGTGCCTGTTCTCTACTTACTTTTCTTTAGCAGAATAAGACTTTAAAAAAATATATATAATAGACAGCACTGGCCTTGAAACAATTTATGCAGGATTTCTAAAATGGAGGTGTCAAAGAAGAAATCGGCAAGATGTACCACTTGCTCCTGAATAAGTGTGGCTACAGAAAACAGTGGTCACTGGAGTTATATCTAGCACAGATTTAGGAAAAGAAGGAAGGCAAGCCAAGCTGGTCCTGATTCTCTGTGGCAGCTTGGGCCTCTGAGGGACAGGGACAACCTATGATCCAAGTGCTTTCGTTCCCTGGTTGTGTAAGATCAGAACAGAAGCAGCACACAGTGATTGAGGTCTAAAAGGATCTCTTATGCTGCTGTACAACAGGAATAATTTTAATACAGTCAGATCAGACAGAGAAGCACAAAGCTTTTGCAATGGCTCCTGACTGGTTAAAATCGAGGATGCAATAGTGAGTGGCAGAAGCATGATGCAGCCTCCTTGGAGGGAAGCTGTAAGATGAAAGTGGGAGCAGGGGACTGGACCTCTCTGAAGTATAGTTTTTCCCTTAGACTGATCACTTGAGTATTAAGAAACTCTAAGGTGTACCCCCAAATTGGGCATACTCCATAAAAAAAAGCTCCTTCCTAACCCTAGCCAGTGGCTAGAACGTGCTCTTACACAGAGGCATGCTCTTATTTTCTTTACAAAAGCATACAAATGTATGTCTCAATGCTGTTAATATTCTTTTCATCTATATAAATGGTATGTTCTTTTAAGTAGAGTTATCTTAAGTAGATTATATGTAGTCTGTATACTCATGCCCTATACATTGAAGAAAAGGTATAAAGTCTTTGATGTTTTCCTACTAAAAAGGACGAAAGTGTCTCAATATAACTGCCATTTCCCTAGTGGAAATGTCAGACAAATCCCCCTCTGTTTCTTTTTCTCCTTCACTTTCTAATAATACACTGAGGAACTTTTTTAAAAGAGCTGCATATTCATCATCACAAATGAAACTTCACATTTTTCTGGCTGTGGAGACGGTAATTATAGGTTTGCACGTCTAATTGAAGCATTGATGAACATGCCCCACACTGCAGCAAATATAAAATAATTGTTAGGCAGACTATGCGGTGTTCTGGGGGAAAAAAAAACTAAAGAGAAATTGAAAGCAGCAGCATGAATCCTCATAATGACTACCCCAATGGCTTACTTCCTAGTATCATTTACTGCTAGGAGAAATTAAACCAGTGGGGGCAGGATATTTTTGCAGAAAGTGACAAGCTTCTGGTTCTTCCTTAAACAACAATGCATCTGATGCCTGAAGGCCAACTTCAACCACCCAATTTGTAGGCCAGTATGACCACTCCTGAAGGTAAATCAAAGAGGGCAGAAGCAAATTTTTTCCTCTCTAGCCAAAGGGTCCCCAAAGAACCAAACCAAAAAAACCCACAGGAAGCCCAAACAGAACAGATTAATAACTTCCTACATCTCTTAGAAGGACAAATTGAAGTTTGTCACTTACAGCACAGAATGAAAAAAACCCTTTGGTTCATGGTTGACTGCTCCCTTTCCCCACTCCTTGTTCACTAATATCTAGCTGCTTTGTATTTGTGTCTCAGTCTGAGGCATTTGTTAGCAGCACACTTGAAGCTGGCAACAACAGAGAGATGGCAAAACAAAGCAACTCCCCTGTGGTTCTCTTGAGAGCAGCACTAGATCCCCAAGTAATCTCAACCAAACGACTGCTTTGCACAGCTTGAATAAGGGCAGTGGACTCCATCAGTCTCTGAAGTTACTAATATTGAGGGTCTACCTACCTGTATAACTTAATGAGATCACTTATAGTTGATGCGAAATTATAGTGGTTTACATCAGTAGAAATAAAAACTCTAGACCTGAATTTTATTAGAAAGAAAAAGCTAGGAAGTTAGGAACAGTATATAGCTTGCTAAACTTTTGTTTGCATTTCATCTGAGTAGTTTGGGTTATGATTACCATCTGTGTTGTCATGACATTTCAACCAGTTAAAAAGTGATTTAATTCAGGACAATTCACTCAGTTTCACTCTGTTGAAAACAAATGCAAAACTGGCAGAGTAACAGCCAGAGTGAGCTCTGTTGTAAGCTCATAAGAGTCAGATCAGAGACAGTTGTTTTTCCAGATATTCAGCTCATGATTATTGGGGGTAGGGAAGCTTAAAACTAATTACTGAGAAAAAAATAAATTTTTTCATGGCAAGACTAACTAAAAGTATTTGGAATTGTGAAGGGAAAAGGTAGGTACTATTTTCTTAATTTCTTCTGTGTTCAAAAATAGAAGTTTATTTCATATAAACTTCTTCATATAAAATTTAATAAAAAAAAGAACCTGTTTCTTAATTATCATGAACCTGACAACGAGTTAAATGAAAAACAAACAAACCAACCCAAAAAATCATGCAGCAAGAAAGTCCTCTCTTAGCAATGAGAAAGATCTGAGAGACATATCTAACACTGAGCATGCTTTAGAGTGTTTCCATTAAAGGCTCCTGTCTTACTGAAGGAACAACATCATAAACCTCCAGGTAGCACTTTAAACCACTTAGATCGAACCTCCTGTGCTCAGCTGCTTGGCATTTCTGAACTAGCTAATTAATGCCAATATTTAGCACAGGAACAGGTGGGGAAACTAATGACTAATTTCTTCTCTTTTCCAACTCAACAACCACCACTGTCTTTTAAAAATACAATTCTTACCACTGCCTGCTGATTCCATTTCTTGTCAGCCTCATTGCTCCGACATGGGGCTGCAAGAAACGAACAGCTGGATGCAACATTCTACTGCAAGTGGAACAGCTTTGTTTCTGCAACAAGTGTCTTGGCTTAATGTGCTCATGTCGTCTCCCTCAGATGGGTCAAAAAATGTGAACTCTTCTAACAGAAGGACCAACAGCATGTGTGCTACAAGTGGCACTAGTTCAGTTTGACCACTGAATTAAGTAAGCTCCATTAGAAAAGGAAGGGAAAAGGAAAGTACACATTTTTTAAAATTGTATTTTTCAGGCATATGTGATAAAATTTAGGCTTTTTATTCAACCACCCAGTAATAAGGGTATTCATCCAAGATGTTGATGAGTGCGTAGAAATGTCTGCTCTGAATCAGCTGAAAGAAGAGTTGGTTTAACTGTGCGCAAGTTAAAGCACAACCTTTTCAACTTTTCTCACTCCAGCTTCTTCAATCTGTCTCTATTAAGTACCTTGGTAATATTTAGCAATATCGTAATTTCCTTTTTTTCTGGTTGAATGAGTTTGTCAGTGATCATAGAAGACTTGATCAGGCAGATCTAGGCCTATAGCACCTTCTTCGTCATTAGTTCTGACATGCTCAGAGTTTATATAAAGGTTTATATAAATATTATCTGAGCTAAAGAAGATGATTAACGCTCTTAGAAGAAACATATGATCCTAGACTTTTCTCCAGTGACACACCTAAGAAATCTTCATAGGATACTACAAATCCCGGCTAATAGAAGAGGTAAGTGAACTTGCTTTCACCACAGTTTAAGGCAGTGCAATTCATGCTGGGTAACGGTGTTGAGGCATTAGCTCTGCTTTGGCTTTAGGCTGATCAAGGACTGAAAATTTTTGCTGGGACTTCTTTGCTCTAGAGAGGAAAATGTCAAGGCATTTTTGAATTTTTTTTGTTAAAGCTAAATGAAGCCATTGAAAAGTTTAAAAAATAATTACAGAAGAAACTGTTCAGCAAAATTCCCATACATCTGCAAAACATTTTAGCTGTTACAAAACAATATTTCTGGCAGCTTGATGCTTTCACAGGAAAACCCTGTGTATCAAGCTCTTGAACCACATACATGACAAAGTTTGGTAGAATATAAATGTGCATTTTAGCACTGCAGTGAATGGAAATGCTGAAATTGTAAGAGAAGTCTAGCAAAAAGAAATCGTTGATTGATAATGATTTGTTGCTTTCATACATAAATTCAGTTCCATGCTCAGTTCACACTGACTTTGAAAGGAGTTAGGTCTTTCCTTACTTAGGTCCTTGTGGAATGCTGAGGTTAACAGCTTTACAACAACAAGCAGTGAGAATCTAGAGGGAATTAATAAGTAATAATCAGAAAAAAATTAAAAGTATTTCACTTCTTCAGGTACCAAGAATTTGTGTATATTCAGTTACTCTTGCTTTTAAACACCATGTAAACCAGATCAAAAAACTGTTGACTTTAAATTAATACAGCTCACTAGGGGAAACAGATTGAAGAAATGGGTCTGAAATAAGCATTTGTTTAAAAGTATCAGTTTAATAAAAGGAGGCTCTTTAACAGAAAAAAGGCATGAACTTACAGGAGCTCAAATTTATGCAGAAGAGGCTATTTAGGTGGGAAACAAAAGGGCAAAGTAGTGAACTTAATTCTGCTAAGACAATTCCAAATTCATCCTCACCCCTCAATGACCATTGTGTCCACATGCATAGATTATTTGCAGGGGTAAAGTTTAGTAAGTGTTATGTGTATGAATTGATCAATTGTTCTAACATCCCCTAGTGAAGCAACAAAACTCCTTGCTAAAACCTGGCATAGTTTTGGTCTTTAAAAGTTAATACAAAGCACCATATTGCTACTGCATAAGGTTCTAGTTCTAAAGCTTGTAATTTATTGCCACTGTCTTTTCTTTGACAACCTCAACTGAAAAATGTCAAGGCCCAGCTGATTCCTCAGCTGACATTAACCAATGGAAATGAGATGTCTCGCAGAGCAGAAAGATAACTGTTGCCTGCATACTCAGGACAGTAAAGCTCATATTTTTTTTTACCAATCACTTAAAAATAAGAAGGTTTTGGTGAAAAAAACCTTTGCAGGATTCTATGAATATATCTTTCCATAGTATGGTATATATCCGTAATACGGAATAAGAATGAAAAATCTGAGCCCATTAAAGGCAAGTATGCTGGACTTTTCCATTGCCTGTCAAAATGGTATCAGTTTTCTTCTGATTGTGAAGTTGTCTCTTTAGAGACAGATAGCTCAGTCCACTGCATTATGATTTTGTGTCTAGTCATAATAATTCAGTATTAAAATCTGGAATGTGGCACTGAATATGGATAATTAATGACAATTTTTGAGACAAGTTTTACAGCCCAAACCTACAGTCAACATTCAGCCCCACCCAAAGTCTATGAACTATTTTATTCTGATTGGCTTTGTCCTTGAATCAGCTTTTTCGTCTTTAATTCCCAAGGCCTAGTTTCCTGAACCTTGTTCATTATCTCTTCTTACACAATGTGCAAATTATGTACAGTCACAGTGCTATACTTCTCCCATTTATTGGTATTGATATTAATTCTTTAGCTACTGGACTCTGGAATTGCAAGTCACTCAAAGGCCCTCTAATTCATCTATACCTGTAGGCAAATACGGAAGGATATTGTGATATGAGGTCCTCTCCAGAATTTCTATGGTATTATTTTTCCACAGTAACACGTCTATTTGTTGCTCTGTTCTGCTCCACTGCTTCATTTTAAAATGAACGGCAACTATTTAGTACAAAAGTTGCTGAATCTTACAAAAAAAAAAGAAGGGTAAAAACTTAAAAAAATTTATAGCGATATCTGATGCTTAGGTTTTGGTAGAATTCTTAAACATGCAGCCATAAATGACTGCATTCCATAATAATAATTTTTTTCATTTGCAGATAGCTCAAGTTAGTTGCCTAAGAGCAGTGAAAGCAATTTAACAGAAACAATGACTAACCACTTTGGAAATATAGCACTGGTGTAAATTATGACACTTATTATATAGTGATTTTAGTAACTGTCCAATGAGTGGACATATTAAGTGATTAGAAGGAAGGATAACATTTTTTTCCCTTCTTGTTCCTTAGCTACACTAGTAGTAATCCACAATGAAGGATAGTCTCATCTGCAAAATGTGAAATCTGTTTACTATGAGCTGGGCACCAGCATATTTGGTATCTATGTGATATATACAAGCAAAAGACAGAATTACTTACGATGAGACAGAACTTCAGCTAGAGTCTTTAAGTTAGATTTCATCAGAACATAAAGCAATACACTTTCTAAAATAACAGGAAATCCGGAGAGATCAAATAGAAATAAAACAAACATGTTTATACATCAGCACATCTCTATCTCCCACATATCCTTACAGAACAACTTTCTCCAGGGTTGCATTCAGGTGATGAAAAGCTCCACAGTCCCCTCTAGGACTTCCAGAAGCGTGTTTCTTTCCGAAACTTTGGAAGTGTGACTCCTTGTTCCCTGCAGGGCTCCCCTCCACCCCAGGAGCTTCCTCTCCTACCTTGTCAGAAGGTGAACCCTCTGTGCAGAGGTGTAGTTCCTGAGAAAATATTCAGGGTACAATTACCATGACCATTAATTTTATTTATCTTATTTATTTATTTAATATTTGTCCTATTATATGTTATATATGTAAAATAGATATTTATCTTATGTGTACATGATATCCTACTTGTTTATAAGATCCAATTATGAGATTAAAACCAACAAATTAAATACCACAGTTGAATGGATTACAACTACAATACCTTTTTCAATCTGACTAAGCCTCCTCACATTCAACTGAATCCAGTTAGAAGCTGTGGCATGTTCCAACATGTCATGATATTTATTAGTCAATAGAGTAATAAAGGATGTTGCCAAGTATAAAATTAAACTATGTTTATACTTTTATCAATATGCTTAGTTGGAAAGGAGAATATATTGTAGTTAAATAGAATTCTCTATAGTAGCGTAAGTACAGTTTTATATTACAAATAAAACCTGGTTTATAAATCCTGAAGTGTCAGTTCTCAAGTGACTGGTATATGGTTAAGGGTCTAAATTTATGTGGCTTGTTACTGGGAGAACCAGCTAGGAAAAAGTCTGCAGACGAAAATGGTGGTTCCATAGCAATTCTGCGATTATCTGCCATCTCTGTAAATAGTGTTAAGAAGCTTCAAAAAGTATGTAAGTGAAAATTAAATCTCAATTTATAGATTTCACTGTGAGATTTTCCACTCAGTAAGAGCATATATATCTCCTCATGGTTAGAGCACAGGCCTCAGACAGACTCACAGTCATGACATTTGGGTACTGATTTAGAGGCAATTTTCTACATGTCAATTTTCGCTGACAAGAGTGGTAATGTAAGTCAAGATCTCCTATGCCGCACAACACAACCTTTCCCATGAAGTTGCAGAGCACTTAAGTGTCTTGTGTTGTTTCAGCCAAGTCAGAGTCCCCAGCAAAAGTGAAAAATCACTGAAGCTAGAATCCTTAGACATTGATCTCACTGCACATTTAGATGACATCTTAACCAGAAGTGCCTATCAGTTCTCTCATGCTATTTCAGTTGGATGGAGATAAATTGATAATTGAAAATTAGCTCAAATGCATGCAATTTCACTAAAACTTTATAATGTTAAACTTTTCTGTTCTTCCTGCACAACCATTTTTATTACCTCTAGTACAGGAACAACAACAGCACAGCCCTTCAGTTGATGACTCCTGATATGCAGACCATTTCTTCAGAGTAACAGGCATCAATTAGAGCAACATTTCAGTTGATCCAGCTTGTAGTAGAAATTTGAGATGACACAGATCAGCCCCACAATTCGTGGAGCAACCTTACTGTTAATTTCTTGCAGAGTGGGAGTAGATGAGTCAAAAGCATTTTGAGTGTAGATGATGGCGTATTGAGCTGTAAACATAGCTTAAATTTACCTTTATCAGTCATTTTTGCCCATTTTCCTTTATTAGACTTAAAGTAGACAAAGATCGGAGGCTATGGAACAACAATACACATTTTCACAACAAAACCTTTCTTTAAGGGACAGCTTCTTTTGTATTAGAGAAGTCAGATGCTTAAGATAAGGCAATCCCTAGATGGAGCAGAAGAAACCGATGGTAAGATCACAGAAGAGTTTGGATTGTGTAGGAGTCTGCTGTCAATGGGGAAACAGGCAACTTAATTACTTGTTAGTGATCTAAAGGAAAAAAATATGCTAAACAAATTACATAAATAAACAAAATGAAAGGAAAAGCCTTCACTAGCTATAAGGAAATATAAAACATGTTTCAGCTGAGCATTCAACCACAGAGTAGAGAGAGCAGCTTTGATTATTATAATAGTTGAAACAAATACATAAGACCTATCAATGTAGCCGCTAAAAGCTAATGTATGCTTCAGCAAATTAAAGTGCAAGATTTTTTTGTGAATATCCTATTGCAACTAATTCTTTTAAAATTCATATTACAAGCCATAAATGAATCACAGATTTATGAGTTAGCAGGAAAATTTCTTTTTGTTAGGTTATTTCAGAACTGAATATTGTAGGGTCCTTGGAATTTCTTCTACTGTATTTAAAATAGCTATTGACAAAAACAATTGATGATAGAATTATATCTCATATAACAATTACCATATTACTAACTATTAATAGCTTTTTCTCGGAAGCTGAAGAATGTGAAAGAAAAGTAGGATTTGCTGTCTCTGATAAGAAAGTGGAACTGTCAGAGCAGTTATTTTGCTTCTTAAGTTACATGATTTAATAAGCTTTACAGGAAAAGCCCTCTTACTATGCACAGAGTGAGTTATGTGCTAGTATTTATGGTGGCAGGTGAAGAAGTTCTGACCCATGCAATAATCAGATGGCAATTTAGAGTGGAGATAATTCTGTCATTGGAAAGTCTTGCTATCGATCAAAAGACCATCTATTCTAAAAAGTACAAGAAAGAGACAAAACCATTGTAAATACACATCAGTGTGAATCTTGTTTTAAGAATAGTAGGTCTTCTAGATGTCTTAAGTTGTTTATTAGTTTGCTAAGCATTCATCATTCTTCATTCACAACATGCTGTTAGACAGCATCTAGTTTACAAGCTCAAATTATCTTTAAACACAAGAAAGTAATGTTTCTGAGACTACTTGTGGTGCTTAAAGGTTTTGCAGTGCTGAACCAGACTACCTCACTACTAACAGTTAAGTAGAATACAGGCTGGCTGTTGTCTTGGAGCATTAGACAGAGTCAGCATGTGACGATATGACAGTGAATTATAATAAGGAAAAAGACACAAAAGAAAACAAATATTTACTTTGAATAAGATTTTTGTTTAGTCTTAGAGTCCTTCTGCTAGCATGGTGACAGTCTGAAACAAATTTGACAAATTCTGAGTTCCAGGAACTTCTCAGCATGTATATATTTTGAGATTTGTTAGCATTTAGTCAGATAAGACCTTCAGAGATCCCTTTTGTCTTGAAGTCTCTACCTCAATAGCGCTTGGGCTTACTAGGATTTCCTTACCTGCTACATTTCCCATGAGCCAAATATTACAACTAAAGTGATGTTGCTATTGCTACCAGAGAACTGCTTTACTGTTGTGCACAGCCTGCTACACTCAAATAAGAGTTAGAGAAAAGGGAGTGTGAGGACTAATAAAAATGCAGGCTTCCATCCTGTGCACTATAACCAAATATTGTAAAGTAACTATGCTGAACTTTTGCATCATTTACAGTTTTCAAAAGTGTAGGAGAGATTCATTTTATATTTCAATGACCTAGTTCTCCAGCAGGAAATATCTCATATCATTATGCATAACCCAACAGTTTTGAAACCAGCTATAGAAGAGAAACCTAGAGTAATGAGGGGAGGAAGGACTGCAGGGATTCAAGAGTTAGTACATTGGTGAAAATGCAGCTAAATATGCCTGCAGGTAGCGACAGCTCTAATGCTTTTGTGGGAGTGAATTAAAACTCAGAGGCAAAGGATATAAAGTTCTGGCAGGGGCTAACCCCACTATTCCCAAGTAAGATCTCCTCCTGCCTGCAGTGCATGAAGAGACAGAAAGAGGTGGCCAAAGCATCGTGAAAAGTAAACTTTCATCCTTTAGCTAATTTTTCATAGCAGAAGGAAGAGAGCAAGGTAACTAAACAGCAGTGTCAAAGGACACAAAGAAAAGACCCAGGCCTCAGATTCATAAATATGATTTCCCAAGTACTTTTTGACTTCTGAATGCTCCAAGTTCCCTTCACGTATGTACAGTTATCTCCCCTTGAAAAAACAAACTATAATATTGTCCCAGCTGTTTAGAAAGAAATTCCATTTACCAGCTCCTTGTAGTTAGAAGATGCAAGCTGTTCCCTGACTTGCTCTCTTTCTGCTATCTCAATTTGATCCTCATGTACTGCTCCTGAGAGAGGATTATGCATGCGACTGGGTAAGACAAAGCAGTCTTCCTTGGTGAATTTCTTTTGATTATTTTTTCCAGGAAGAGCTGAGACACCAAAGTATAGACAAATGCCAAACCAAGAATGTTTTTAAATTTGAGTCAAGTTTATAACTGCTCGAAAAAGCCTTAAGCAAAGCAGAGCTTTCTGTAATTTAGTAATTAATTATTATTTTAAATGCAAACCCATGTTTTGAAACAATCAGTTTTGTGCATTAAGAGAAAGGAGGGAGTGGAAGTGTAGACCCAGGGTGAATCCAGTAAGTGTCCCTAATACAGTCAGGAACTGTATTATTTGGAAGACATTGGCTTAATATACTGTTCCGTATTTCTGCTCCTTAAAAAATATTTTCATAGACAATCTTGCCTTAGCTCCTAGTTCCAAACAGGCACCTCACTGCAGAAGAGCAACTGATGCAATCTTTGAAATAGCTGAGCCCGAATGAACTCTACTCTTGCCTTTTTAACTCCTCATTTTATGGCCAACACTGATAACAGGTCAGAGAGAGAAAGGCTAAATGCAGTAGTTGTAGCTCATGCCTTCCTAATAGCTGCAAGGCCGGTATACTTAACCAGGAGAAATTGTAAATTATCTTTGTGTTAGTCGATTTCTGTGCAGTTGCAGTGTCAAAATTATTTAATGCCTTTGGATTAGCCACATCCTATCCTGTCTGAGCCTTGCTCCTTATCTATAATGTCAAGGGCTGTGAGTGGGAACTGTACTTGCAAGAGAGGCTCAGTAGTAGACCCCTTTTGCATACAACAAATAGCAGTTTTGCAGTCTTTTTGTATGTTAGCTGTACTTTGAACAGGAATACTAGGCTAGGACAAGAACCAGCCCTTAAATATTTATTAAACTTTATTCAGATGCCTTAAACACTTACTGTATATTTTATTTGAATATCTTATAGCACTGTAAGCTCTCTCTGTAGTCTCAACATTTCAATTTTTCACATATTTTCTTACTCATTATGATTCAATATCCAGTGAAGCCTCACCTTCTTGGTAGATTGCCACAGGTTGCTAGGTTTGTATGTAACATCTCAGACTATTCCAGAGGAGTAAAAACAGGTAGGATTAGAGAAAGGCTTTTTCTCCCTTTTCACAAAATAAAAGTACATTCTGTTGATCACATGCAGTAAGTAGTTACTTCAGGGCCACGCA
>NW_009606647.1:0-6510 GCF_000690535.1 Cariama cristata | reverse complement strand
TTCAGCAGAAAAATAGATAGAAAGGCAAAAGATCAAGAGAAGCTCAATTAAAAATGAATAATACCTGTTCTTCTGTTAAGATCACTTTTACTGATATGACAATCAGAAAACACCAACACATTGTCAGTGATAGATAAGAGCTGGAAAAAACTCATACAATCTGTTACTCGTGGCACAATGTCCGCTTTTCCTCCCACTTCATCTTTTCCATTAAACAAGTCACCAGCAGACCCAGACTCTAGATGTAAAGAAAGAGTTTTTTTAGACTTTGAAAATAGGGGATTGGTAGAGAATTGCAAATTTAGGGATTTTTTTTTTTTTTCAAAAAAAGAACATTTTTATTATCCATCAGAAGAGTCGTAGTTCCTCTTTTTTATTTTTATTTTAAATTACTGATTTTCTGAGAAAGGTCTCTTGCAGTTTGATGTGCTAAAATTCAAGAACCTCTAGAATCCATTCCAGGAGCATGTAAGATTATGGCTGTACTGCACTGAATCGTTGATGCTCAGATGTCCAGACCATGCAGCCTGGTATCATGTGATCTTCTGTGACAAGCACCAGTTGTCTCAGTGAAAGACATTAAAGGAGAGGCAGGAAATGAACTCACTAACAAGGGGGGAGAGGGAGGGATTGCCAGATATTTGGATCATGGTAATATTTATTCTAGGAGTATGGAACCTTTGCTTATAATTCTGTCTTATTCTTTCTGTTTTCCCTATAATTGTGTATATTCTGGCCATCTGTAGAAACACTCAATTTCTGAATTATATCAGTTTTGTCTTTGACATTCTTCTGTCTAATTCTGAGCTGCATCAAGACAAATGTCATATTATCAGCTTCTGAAAAGATCATTTTTATCAGCCATTCCCTGTTGTTCATGCTATGCACACAACTCAAAGGAGGTGCTCAGGGCCAGGTTAGCCAAATGTCCATATCACTGATCTGCAGGTGTATCTTCATGGCTAGTTTTGACTGCTAACAGCTCCTGTTCCCAAGAAGTCTTTAATGAACCTTTGTCATCAGTCTGCTTTGTGGATGAAATAAAGCAACCTCTAATTCCCTCTTGAAGATGACTCGATGACTTTTCTGCAATGTCTTGGATGCAGCCTGCTGCAAGGTCAGATGGGAAGTACAGCACGCTCAGATGAAAGCTGAATTTACTCTGTGAAATGTGGTTATGGGTGTCACATGCTAAGCCATACACTGTAGGCAGCTTGGGCTGTAGAAAAGCCCCAAAGTTAGCAAAGCAAAGCAAAACCACCTGCTCTCCCTTTCTAGACCCTTCAGTAGATCAATGGAGGGTATATTTTTGTTATTTTTCCTCTACTTCAGATTACTCATTGCCAGTCTAAGAAAACCAATGGTAATGATAAACTCTTCCTTTTTTGTGTTCAAAGAGAAAAAAAGGACAAGCCTGAAATTTTCTGTATAGATAATATTAGTGATTTTCAGAAAATCTTTAGCTCATTGCTCCATTAATCTACATCAAAAGTTGCTGTGATTTACGGTCAGGAAGAACATTGAAGTATAGGGTTTGGCAAAAGTCACTTAACAAGTTCAGGCTTTGAAAAATTAGGTTTTGTAAATCTTAAACTGTTCCATTGTATTTTGTGTAAAACCAATATAGATACCTCTTTTTTAATAATAAAGCATATAGAATAGTTTTCACAAGTTGTATGTTATGAAAACAGTCATACTTGAAAAGTGTAGTTAGTCATGATAGAAAAAGGATTTTAAAAAGCTCTTTCAATGAATGTATTACTTTTTACTTTTCCAAACTACTTATTTATTATCAGTTTTACTGAGCCAGAAATAAGAAAAAAATATTATGACTGCATTTTGACAGAAAGTCTTATTATACTGCTTACTAAAATGTTGGACTTGGACTCTACATGCAGTTTGATACATATGTTAAAAAATAAAACTAAATGGGCAAGATTTTTTTTTATTCTTTTCCATCTCCCTCCAACTTCAAAGTATTTTAATTTAAAGCTGAATCGGAACTTACATGCATGACAGAAATAACAATATAAAATAATCATTTTTTCAGCTATGGAAAAAAAATCAAATGGGAAATGCTTTATGTATCTATGTTCAAAGTGAGACTAGGAAGTACAAATCAAATTAGGTGAATGCTTTTAAGAGCCCTAGTGAAAAAATGAGCCACAACCAGAGAAAAATCCCTAAGAATATCATAAATAGGGAGGGAGAGTGATTTTGAAATAAAGAATCAATTGAAAATCTGTTTCCTGAGCAATGGAAAGCAAAACACAAAACCAAACAAAAAAACCTTCAGTCACTGTTGGAACTGGAAGGAAACAAAATTTCATAAAGCTGAAATGCTACACTGCCATCTGAGAAGGAGATGTGATATAATATAGGCTGAGATAAACTGCTTGAAAAGGGAATGAAGCATCCTCTAGACAAAGAAATAAGTATTAAATTATTCTGAGTATATACAAATTTTTCCATATGAAAAACTGACTTTCTACAAGTAGTATTTATACTTTGCAAATTACAGAAGGTAGTTGGCCTGACAATCTCCTAGATTGTTTTTAAAAGATGATCTTTAAAAGATACATGCGTCTTTACTTGCCACAGACAAAATTACAAGGCTATGTGTGGTTTTGATAGATATGTCTGGTTTACGTGGCTAGCTAAGAGATATTCTTACAGCTGTCTGCCACTAATGTGAGATCAGAAGGGTTAAACTTCTTGAGTAGTTGCTAATACTGGCAAGTAATTAATTTGCATGAGGAGAACTCAGTCTTGATGCCAAAGGTTACACAGTCCCAAGCAAACCAGAGTGAGGTTCTGGCATATGATGGGCTAGTGGCTATGGAGGGAAGCCCTGTAGAAGGCATTGAGAATACTCCTGGGAAGGGCCAGTAACATTCACTAAATTGGTTTATAAAATGTGCCTCCCACAGATTTGTTTGCCTTGCTCTGCATTTATCTTTTTTTTCACCTGTTGTGAAAGGACAGCTGTATGAGATTAGAGAAACGGGTTGTGTAGCTGAAGAGATGCTGGGTAGATTTTACATTTCTGTATTTCTTGTCAGAAGGTGAACTTTTGGAAAATCACTTCAGAAACATCCAGGGAAATATGAATATGTTGAGACTATACTACATGTCCAGGTGGAAACAGAGACATTGCTTCTGGTTTAGACTGAAGAGTATCAAGCAGAACTTGGAACAGAGTCACCTTGTGATTTAGCAAGTCTGGTACTTTTTCTTCCCATAGCTAGAAGTCCAAAACACTATGCCTGGGGCAGTATTTTCTAAAGGATATTTTATTTTTGAAAGCAAATTGAAATGGATCTGATAATTTGAGTTAATCAGAAATCTCCCATCATTTTTCATAAAAACAAGAATTCTACTCCCTTGTAATGCATTTGAATTCTGTAATTTTTCCTATATTTACCATTGGATAGGTTATTCTTCTTAACTTCATATATCAAATGTTATTAAGAATGTAGTATGCCCCCTAAACCTTTCCCTCCTTTCAAAAGGTGGCTATGTTCATTTGATTATTCTGTATGCAATGTGTATACACCTCTTTGGCATGCTCACTGAGCAAAAGTGCTATGTTAATGTGATATTTAATACAGTTCTAAGAAATAGAAGTAGTCCTCAGGAAAAAAAAAAAAAAAAAAAAAGAAAAAAGGAAAATCTCAACTTCGTTTAAATAATGATTGATGGCAGCACATGATGAAACAATAACTAATTACCTGACTGGTAAAAACAAATCAATGGTAATTTTAGATACTATCCTTCAAAACCAGGAGATATTTAAAACTTGATCTTAGTCATGTGGTACAGAAAAAGTTCCTACTGACTTTACATACAGTTTCTATTAAAGGATCATAGCACTGGCTCTAATTAGGAAGAAGTTATTGGAGAATTTTATATCAAAAGGAGTCCCACTCGCAGCACTCAGTAACTACTTTTATCTGGATAATTAATATACTTTCTCTAAATGACAAATAAATATACTTGATTCAAGGACTCCTCTGGAATTTTTGTGGCATTTAAGAAAACACTGATGTTCTTCTTGTTTAGAGAATAACCAGTTAGTACAAGAGCCTCACCTGTCTGTGAGTGCATCTGCTTATTTGTGGAGGCAGGATAAATGTGTTTTCCCTCTTCTAGTATTACCTCTTCCTACTTTTGATGGTGCATGTTTAAATTCCTCCTCAAATACCTAGGAAATTGCCTCATTGCACAGATTAATCTTACCTCCTCAGTTACGTAATTAATTTGTGAGGCAAGAGGCTGAGTGGTGCAATTTACTTAGGATCGATCAGGATAAGGCTTGGATTTGAACTGGCTACAGGATTGTGATTTAATGTCTTACTACACTCTGAAGTCTCTCAGCCTTGGCTAGATGACCAATCTGAAAAGGCAAATTAGTTGTTGTCCTTTTTTTGTGTGTGTTACTGTCGTGGTTTTGTTTGAATTTTTTTTAAAGGTTACTCATAGACTATCTTTTTTTTTAATTTAGAGTGATTAGTAACATGCCTTAAAGCAAACAGAAACACTTGATTCTAGGCTCTGAAAGTATTAAACCCATTTTATTTCTCTTCCAGATTAAGTTACTAGTAGGTCATTCTTTCAGCTGGTAGAGTGGAATTTGGCCTCGCTTTCCCCCAGAACTCTTGCTTTGCTGCAGAGCTGTTTGCGTCTCAGCCCTGGCAAAGTGAATTGAAAAACCAGCTTCTTAATTTGCTTTAGGATAAATCTCCAAGAGAACTCTAGGATCTGTTACTAGACAAACTTCTGAGCAAACAACCTGGATTAACTAAAGTTGAAAATACAGTCTGTTGCTTAAAAACTAATACAAAGTGACTGGCTGATTAACTGGTAAAGCAGGTGTCTCAGGTGAGTAATGGAATAAATCATCTACTTACTGACAAACAACATGATTGTGGATAAATTCACACATATACAGAGTACTAATCCATGTCTGCTGGTTTAATTGACTAATGATAAAACATAACTCCAAATGTAAATAATGCGCAGTTAAATCTAATCTGCGATACCTGCAATCAGGAAGCCAGTGCTTCAGCTCCTCTGAAAGTTCGTGGCATGCAGAATACAACTCATGCAGTGAGTGTGCACATTAAGGAAAGCTTGAAAGGCAATCAACTCACTGGTGGTAACAAGTTAAAAATCATCACCCCTAATAACTTTCAGCACAGGTTGCCACTGGCAAACAAAAGGGAGAGATGTAGCCAAGATAAAAAGCAACAAGATCCTTAACTAGACTGCAGAAGAGTACTGTTTCTATAGCTTAGTATTTACCTTGATCATGCAGTCACACTTATTCCACTTCAAAATAAATGTTTTATAGGTATGTGACAGATCATTATCACTAACAATTGGAAATTTCATATACAACTTCAGAATAGCATCTCTGTTTCAATGGGAAGTCATTCTTTCCATTCAGTTATTAATGTCTGGCTGTTTGTCATTACACAAACAGGTGGAGTTGAATATGCAATGAGAGAGACTGAAGCTGCCCATTTCTCCTCAATATGGCCTCCTGCTGCCCCGTCCACCTGCTTTGAATTTACTTCCAGAATGCAGCATTTTTCACCATTTGCTCAAGTTCTTTCTAAGGGGAGATTCCATCCTGACAACAATTTGTTTTCCAGAGAATGCAGAATATGGATCCCCAAGCACACTATGCCATTCTGTATTACTATAATTGTTATTAATACAAAGTATTCCCCAACTGTACAAAGTAGCATAAAGTCGAACCACACTAATAAATGCCATCAATTAAAGTGTCACAAAAAGAATGTATTTTTTCAATATAGAAAAATCCAAATTGAAACAGTTTCGCCTAAGGACTAAAGCATATAACCCTTTTGCTGTCAAATTCTTTACTAGTTGAGTAGGTCCTTTCAAATCAAGGAAGCTTTATGGATGAGTAGAATGGGACTATGCCTCTGAATTAATGCTGAATCAACCTGAGTGATAGTCGTACAATGTAGCCCAAAAATAGCATGACAGAAAAGGAGTTAAATTAGATAGAGGCATAATGCATAGATAAAATGACCCAATTTAAATTTATATCATTAGACCAAATAGTATTTGGATTTCCACAGTTACTGACTTCTTAAATTAGAACATTTAACTTGCAGTCTTGCAAATCATTATGATTTAGCACGGCAAATGCTGCATGGCAGCAGAGATGGAATTACATACCTGTATGTTTCAAAGCAGATGATTGTTACCTTACATGGAGCTACAGTACTTGTCCTACAGTTCAGTCTGACATAAAGACTGGCATGCCAGAACATTTTGAATTTATAGGATCATACAGTAATTTAGGTTCAAAGGGACCTTCAGAGGTCATCTTGTGTAACCCACTGTCACCATTTAAGGCTGGGCCGGCTCACAGAATGGGCGGCAGATGCGCTCTGTTAAATCCTCCCTGTCCCTGGGAAGGGAAAGGACAGGGAAAAGGGAGAGGGACTTATGGGTCGGAAATTAAAACTACTT
>NW_009606646.1:18259-28806 GCF_000690535.1 Cariama cristata | reverse complement strand
GATCTTTGTTGTGCTGAAGCCGCGTCGGAGCCCGGCCGCGGTTCTGGGCCGTGGGGCAGGTCTGGCCGGGCTTCGGGAGGGGGTCCGGTATTTCGGCGAGAGCTGCTTAGCCGGGGTGGGGGAAGCGCTAAGTAGAGAAAAGGCACTGTCAGGGAACGTATTTCTCATCTGTTGTATCTAAGTACTAAATAGTCTTAGGCTGGAAGGAAAATACACCCGCTAGTAATGTATGTCTTAATATCTGGTGGCTTGGTTTTGTTTTAATTAGGTCCGTGGTCAAAGGCTTTGAAGTAATCATGGATAAAAGAGGAGGCATAACAGAAACTGAAAATGGTGACGCTTTCCTGGAGTTGAACAGAATTACAACAAAATACCCGCATCGTTACACAAAGGTCAGCGCTCTCCCCTTTCCTCTTAAAGTTGTGCGTGGAGCTCTTGGCCACAGAAGTAGAGTGGGAGGTGGAGGCTCCTGCGAGAGGGAAGCAGTAAGGTGAAGGCTGGAAAAGCCTTTGCCTGGATTAGGATTTGCGAGGTGGTATGAAATGAGCAGCTTGTTAAATGTGATGTAGCTGTGCAATCCTGTCCTTGATAGACTTTTGATTCCCACCACCTTATTTTAATATCCGAGCACCTCACGGCAACTTCTGGAGACTGTAGGGACTGACGTATGTTGTTCTACCAGCTTTCTCAAGTACTTAGGCTTCACGGTTCTAGTTCTAGTTTTAGCAGTGTTCCTTTAAGAAGTTGACCAAAATGCTTCCTTATAGTAGATGTCACTTCCTTAGGACATATAGCACACCAGATCTCTTCAGGAGCTTTTATGTGTTTACTAAGATGCCTTTTGTAATCTTAGAATTGCTTGTATTTGGCTGCTGGAAGCCTAGGCACTTATGACTTCAACCAGTGCTTAGTGTTAAAACTTTAACACAGGTGCTTTTGTTTAGCTGTGATACCTAGATATATGTGTGAGTGGAAGAACAATAACTAAATAGCTTGCAAATAAAGATTCTTTCACTACCAAGTGAGTTTGTGCCGTGGGGTTTAAGGTTCAAATCTTAATTGGGATTTTGGTACCACTACTGAAAGATGCTTTTAGAAAGAGTTTAATGGTGGTTGATTTTCCCATTGCTGAAAGCTGTGGGAACAGGTGGTCGTTGCTTTGTGGAAATCTATTAAGATACTTTGCAACAAATGGTCTGGAGTGTGGAACAGGGTGAAACAGCGTGCTGTTGCCGACTGTGTTATCTCACTTGAGGAATTCTGAACTGTTAGCTTCCTGGTAGGTTGTTTTTTAAAAGAAAAAAATTATCACTGTGGCTCTGTTCTGTTGAGATAGTGGGGCTAGCTTATTTTAACTAGACATCAAAAATAAACCAGTGACTTCAGAATTGGCAAAACTTGTGTGGGAATAGCATGGCTTTCTGATTTTCTCTAACTTCTTGGAAAAGATGTGCATTTAATCTTCTAAGGTGCAAAGTATGCCATTGTTCAGACCTTGTTGTTCAATTAACTATAAAGGGAAGGAGAGGAGCTGTCTTTAAACTCTTGCCACTGGAAAAGCAGTATCTATACTCAGTGAGTCTTGCCTAACCCCTCTCAAGAGTGGTAACTGAATGCAGCTTGAAATTCTGGTTGCTTTTTTGGGTGGTATTCAGCTAGAGCTAGTGGTAGCTGTACACTGAAACGGATGCATTTGTAGCTTCAGTTTTGTTAATTTGGTACCTATAGTTTTTGATCAGGATGAAGTTTTAGAACTAGTGCCAGAAGGCATCTAGTCTTGTTTATCTGTTGGTTTCCAAGGAGTCTAAAGTCAAGAAACACCAGAAATCAATCTGTGTTAAAATACCTTGCATTGTATGTGTTTTTTACAAGTAGCCTCTGAAATATATCTGGTTTCGGGTGCTCATGTAATCAACATTGTAAGGCATTTTCACATGATCCAGTTTCCTATTAATTAGGGGTGGGAGGAACACTGTTTCAGGACATGTGCTGCTGCTTTGGAAAGAGGACTGATTTCCTTTAACAGTTTATATAGTTGGAAAAAAATTTGCTTATACTATGAATCCTTCTAGACAGTTTGAGTACAACTGTTTAACAACAACTAAACACACTTTTCCCCCACCCACTTAAAAGTACTAGTGTGTGAATTAAAAAAAAAAACCACCCAAAAACACACTCTGGAAGCACTGGTGTTAATCTCCTCTATTATGAGAGTCTTATATAGTCCAAGCTGTATTTTCTAGTTCTTTGGAAGCTGTTGCTTCAAGGGCGCTCAGCTAATGAGCGAAAGCCAAGAAACAATTCAAATTTTCCTCATTTCAGTGGGAGAGGTGCGATAGGATCTGATCGAGAGTCTAGGGACTCCCTCTTGTGGCCAACAAAATAGCCAACATCAAATCTGGTGGTGGACAGTGCTGTTAATACTTGTAACATCTGCATCAGGCTATGATAGTGTTACAGCACTGATGTTCTTCATAGATCAAGGGTTATTTTGGGAAGCTGGGGGCAGAGAGGCCAGTGTCTCTCCCTTTAATGGCACTCTTGCTGAAGACTAGTACAAGGTGAAGCTTGGATATATACGTATGTATATGTGTATGCATATTAAGGTTTTGTCCAGCTACCAAGCTGCCATCTGCAAACTTTAAAAGTATCAAGCTCACAGAGCTAATGAACTGATTTTAATCACATGGGCATAATGATGTAAAAGCTCTAGAGGATATTGTATTCTTGGGGAAAAAGGTAAAGAGTTCTTCAGTTAGGCTGATGTGTGATGTCTGCCGTTAGGATTTCATTATCCGTCCAGCTGCCTGCTGATTTCTGTGCAGTTCTGAATCAAGTCAGTACAGCTGGGAATGAGGCAGATTGGAGAAAGGTAATCCAGGGAGACTGAGTGAGTTTTAATTAGAAATGTGCATCTTGACTGCAGTGAAGTTAATGGTGGTTGAAAGCACTGATGGTCACACCATTAATAATGCTTTTTAAATGTAGCAAATTGCAGTGAGATTGTAGATTGATTACTAGTCTGCCTTGACTAACTGCTCAGGGGTGTGCAATAGTAAACTAAGGAGTGTCTTTGAAAGCTGGTAGAAAGTGGGAAAACTGAAGTAATCATTTGACATTGATTTGGCGTTGGGTAGAGTGGAGAGTTGTATAACATAGGCTTAAATATCTTGGAATTGGTGGTGGTCAGAAGTGGAAAGCTTGTCTGGAATTTCCAGATCTATATTAGTAACTGGTATTGTGGTAATGATTTTTTTAATCTGCTGAATCTTGTATAGCATTAAACATGACAATTTTGATTCCATCTGGAGAACTTAACTAGCTCCAGTATCAGTGATGCCTGTCTGGCTTATAAGCTGAACTGTCCGGGGAAGTGCATCCGTAAATACGTATGGTGTGAATGGCCTTTGAAGTGTGAAGGAGGACTGAACCTGACCTAGTAAGGCTTAGTGCTTCAGATAAGTGTTTGCTCAGTGGCCACTGGTAGAAAAACTGAAAAACAAACTTGCTGTCTAATGTCAACTTTTCACTGCAATATTTCACAGGAAATAAAACAACATACTTGGAAATGTCAGTTGTCAAATTAAAACACTAAATTGAACAGTCATCCTGGAATAGATCTTTTGGGTCACTTGAATCTTCTCAGGGTGAGAATTGGAACTAACTCCTTCCTTCTTCTAGGAGGAACTGCTGGATATTAAAGAGCGTCCCTACTCTAAGCAGAGACCTTCTTGTCTTTCTGAAAAATATGACAGGTATTTTCTTGATTATACAGAAACTATGTACATTTCTTTCAAAATAAAAGTTTAAATTGCAAAAAATTCTTAGCTAAGAAGTGCACGTATGTTGATGCAAGATGTATGTGTTAGAGTTTAGTGTATGACAGTTTTTTTTTTCGGAAGTACTGATCTACTAGGAAAGGCTTAATGCTCTAGCTAGGGATTTTGTGCTTTGAACAAAGATTATAACATGTGATCCAGCAGAAAACAACTTCACACAACACAAGTCTTACAGACTTGCAGGAAAACTACGAAGAATATACACGCCTGTATAGCACAGACTGATTAGGTCATGTGGCAACAAGCTGACTTGCTTGATGGATTACTCTCCCTTGTTGACAGTGTACTTCCTTTGAAAACAAAGGTGAGAGTGTTCTTGGCTTGTATTTAAGTTTGCTAAACAGCAGTGTTTTTACTATTCAGATTAATTTATTGTACAAGTAAGTATGAGATTGAGGTAAAATTTTCTGAATGCTTAAGAACAGCAGCATACTATCTACTTGAGAGATTTTTTCAGTGTACCAGGCAAACTTCACCAGTAACTAGTGGGTCAACATGTTCGTGTGTTGTCCCTTTTACAACCTGATGCTGAGTGTTATACTTCCTTACTGTAACAGAAGGGATCCAGAATACCATGTATGAGGTAATAAAGTATAGCAAGGCAAAGATGTAGAAGTTGGGTATGAAAGATGTTTCATTTGTGCAGATTGCTAGTCAGTGACTTGTAGGTTTTCAGCAGCAGTACTCTGAGTTATTTGTTAGACTACAAGTAGCAAACAGTCCTGCAATTTTATTTTCATAGTGATGGCATCTGGGATCCAGAGAAGTGGCATGCATCTTTATATCCGAGTTCAGGAAGAACTTCACCAGTGGAAAGCTTTAAAAAAGATTTGGATTCAGATCGGACTTCTCTTATGCGTAGGATAGTAGGTAAGTGCGTTCTTTTAGCACAAAACTCAAAAGTGAACATAGGCTGTTGGCAGAACCTTTCCTTTGGGATGACACGAATGAGACTTTTAGTCTTTCTGAAATTGTTTTGGCTGCATAGAGTAAGCGTCAAGGAAGTCTTGGTTGCTCTGACTATAGGCTAGTTTCTGGTATCCTGGTAACTTATCTAAGAACAAGCTTAGGTAGCAGTCAGTTGTTACATCCTGCTATTCTTGCTATATAATAGTAAATACATATGTAATAATGCAAGTGCAGGGGACATTTTTTTCTACAGTTCAAGACTGAGTACTTAGAAGGTCTATAGTGGGGAAGCAGGTACTTCCTAGGAGACTGCAATGATTCCTCAATATCCGACTATAAATTTAATTTTCCTCTGCACTTCCTGTGGTCTCGGCTAGATTAGCTTTGCAAAAACAAATCATGTGTGTTTTCCTTCAAAAAGTTCTGGGATAGCAGTAAGGCTATGGAACAGAAGGATGTTATACAGATAACTAACTTGTATTTACTAATATGTTAAATACAGTGCTTTTTGTGTGGTCTTTGACTTGTAGATCCAAGAGAAAGAGTGAAAGAAGATGACTTGGATGTAGTCTTAAGTCCACAAAGGCGAAGCTTTGGAGGTGGCTGTCATGTAACTGCAGCTATTAGCTCACGTCGAGCAGGGAGCCCGTTAGAAAAGGAGAATGATGGTGTCCGTGTCATTGGTGGCCGTAGGATTGGCAGTGGAAGAATTATCTCTTCTCGTAACTTTGATAAAGACCACCGGGGTGGTGAAAAAGACATACGTGATTCCAGAGATGCAAGAGATCGAGATCGTGAGAGGGACTACAAAGATAAACGCTTCAGGGTTTGTTCTTTCTTTTCTTGGTTGCATATTAAATCAGAGTTTTGGACACTTGGCACTAAAAGCAAGAGGGGCAGGTTAACTGCATACAGCAGTTAAGTGTTTCATGAAAGTAGGCCATTTCTTCTTAAAAGCACCTTTATGGTGTAAAGGGTGAGCACTCGGTGCTTCAAAAAATTAGTTTTCAGTCCTTTGGAGAGCTCAGCTGGGGCACGTCTAATACTGTGTATCTTACAGACCTTGCCTGTGGTAGACTTAATAGCAAGATATTCAAAAGTCTAATAGTTCGTTTGTAGTTCTTGACCTAGCAGTTGTCAGCGAGCATTGGCTTTAACCTCAGCAAGATGGAAGCTTTCCATGCTTTCAGGAATTCTTTTTTTAAGAAAGGAGGAACCACTAGCCCACATCTCAGGATACAAAACTGAGTTTATACAGGCACTTGCAGACCAACAGCCTTCAATGAAATGAAACAGAAATTCAACTGTGAAGTTTAAAATTTAAAAGCCTGCTGAGCATGCAGAGTGTGCATATAAACCTTAATAAATCCCCCAGAACTGGTGTGAAAAGGTTGTCACTTGCTTTGGAGGTCAGGGACGAATCTTGTGGAACAGCATTTTATGGTTAATGTTTTTAATATCCCACTTCAGAGGGAATTTGGTGACTGCAAACGTGTCTTTGGGGAGCGAAGAAGGAATGACTCTTACACTGAAGAGGAACCAGAGTGGTTCTCTGCTGGTCCTACAAGTCAGTCTGAAACCATTGAGCTCACAGGCTTTGATGATAAAATTTTGGAGGAAGATCACAAAGGGAGAAAACGTACAAGACGACGCACGGCCTCCCTAAAAGAAGGTAATGGCAAATTTGACAAAACCCTTGCTTGTCTGCTAGTATGGAATATTGCTGGATGTGGAGGTGACTGTTACAGATCCAGGCAAGTGTAAAGAATAATGCAGTTTACCAACTCTTATCTTCAACTTGCATAGTTCTTGGTCATCCTGAAGCACAAAATGTAAGGCCCATAATTGGTCTTTCAGATTGCAAATACCTTTAAGTGATAAAATACTATTTTTTCCAAAGGAATGGCAGGACTGAGAGGCTGGGATAAACCCTCAAATGGATGTTGAATGATAATGGGATTTTGTAGGTTATTACAAGGGTCTTGTCCACTTCTATATCCTGCTGGGTCCTAAACATTTGATTTAAACTAAGCTCATGCTCTGAGGTACTTAAGATATTTTTTTTTCCTTATAGTAATACTAACATTAGGAGCACCAAGTTGGACATACAGCTGCCAGTAATAAACTTTAAGCTGAATTTGGAGACTATATGAATTTGTCTGTAGTCATTGGACTTAGTCTACAATTATTACTATTGCAAAAGCTGTAGTATAAACTTATCTTCTCTCTTGCCTCAGAGGACTTAACACTAGATAATTCTGCAGGTGGACAGCCTAAACCTGAGGAGTTCAGGTTTAGTTGTGTATTCACTTAACTAAAATGGAGTATAGTTTCAAGCATACTAGGTTTGTAGTAATATCACAACTTTTTTTGCAGCACCCATGCAAGCTTGTTGAGTCTTTAAAATGACACGTGCTTTGCTCCTGCTGGAGGAGTAGGAGTGATACTTGTCATACATTGACAGTATTAAGAACTAATGTCAAGTACCAGCTTTTGGAGAGTCTGCTCTCTGGGACACCTAGGAAGAAGGCAGGAGCTGCCAAAGGATTCTTGATGGAAAAACAGCAGCAGCTGTTACAGTAACTTAACAGCTGTATCTGCTTGGTGCGTCATAACATCTGATATGTTCTGTGTACTTCCAAGGTTGATTGGGATGCAGTTGTTTATGCATCATTCAATGGCAATTCTTGCTTTCTTGAAGTAGATAGTTGTAATTACAGACTAGAAGCTCTGTGCTAGGAGTTCTAGTGGGTGCTAGTTTTTGTGGCAGACTGCAGCCAGCACGATATAACTGATGAAATATCACATAGGTGGCTAGATTACTTTGGTCCTATGCTCTACTTCCTAGGCAAATGCATTGACTGTTAGTTACTGTTCCCGCAGGAAGCAGTCAAGTTCAGTGACTCCGCAATCACTTGATTTTTCTTTTTAAGGCATAGAATGCAATGGTGGAGTGGCAGAAGAAGATGAAGTGCAAACTGTCATTGCCAATGAAACTCCAGCAGATCAAGAAGTTCCTAGGGAAGCTGTTCTACAAGAACCAGCTCCAGGAGAGTTTGACTTCAATGAGTTCTTTAACTTGGATAAGAGTGTTCCTGGCCTGGCTTCGGTGAGGTTTTGTTTCTTTCTTTTTAAGACTGGCTGTATTCATGAGGAGCATCTTTGCTGCTGCTGTATTCGGTGAAAGCTAAAACTTCTTGCTTTTTGGAAGTTGCTTTATGCAGCGTGTAAGTCTAAAATTTGCAGAGATTTAGCTCTGGAGTGATAGGATGTTACTTCTAAAGTGTTATCCCTGGGATACTGGCTCCATCTCCAAAGAAAGTATATGAGGCAAACTTGCTGATTATTTTTTTTCTTTTTCTTTTGATCATTACTTGAAGACTCAAAATCAGCATCCTGGATGGATCTTTCTTGGAAGTATTACAGATATGTTCAGAGAAGATTCACTGTATGAATTCAGAGTAGCTGAAAACAACCTTTTGCAGCCAAGTCTGGAAGTTGCAGCAAATGAATGTTTTGCGCAAGCTTCCTGGAAGGCAGTAAGCCTGGAGACACCTGATGAATATGGTCTCTGAGATATAGTTGAGTTGTTATCAATGCCAGGAATGTGGCTGAAAGGATGTATGTCTGAGAGAGTTTGAATCTTATTAGTTAAACCTCTGTATAGTGGCTAATTCATTACTTAGAACTGTTACTACTGAGTTGGAAAAACAACCGTAGCCTACTAGTCAAAAGCATGTTTAAACAATGTTATTGATGTGACTAGTAGACACTCTGTGTAGCCCAAGTCATATGTGGGATGCTGCTGATACCTAGGAGCTAGTAACAAGTCTGAAGAAAAAGGCTGATATCTGCACCACAAGTTTTTAACTCCAGCCATGATTTGATGGGGATTCTGGTACTTCTGTTGGTAGCGTGCAGTTCTTGAACATCTGATCTCTAGAGGTAATAGTGGATGGTTGATGTTCACTGGTTTTAGTCTGAAAGCTGTAACTGGTCTGTATGTTAGCATACTTTTTTCCTTTTCACCGCAAGAAGGGACAAGCAGGTCCAGCAAGTACTGTCTAAGCTTGGGCCTAATTCATAAACTGCTGACGTTTCTATTCTGACCTCTCCATCACTAGGAAGAAAAGCTAATCTTGACTAGTTTAGATGGTATAAGTGATTAGTAGGTAGAATCCGAGTAAAAAGGCTTAGTGTTGTAGAAAGGTAAATGTGTTTAAAAATAAAAATTCTATTCTGACAGCAAAGAAACAGACCTGATACACAGCTTAGGAATGTTAAGATTTAAACCAGGATCCTGACCTAGTCTTTAATGTGGAAAAGCTGCTTGCATTAAAAAAAGGTTCATCATATGGTGGCAGTAATTGGACAAATGCATAGTTGGAGGGTTTGTTTGCCCTATAGAAGATGTAAATGATGTGTCTTTAGATTTGAAAGTCTGATTTTCGGCATATCTGCAAGGTGGTGACTCCTTTCAAAAGCAGGGAATTCCCAAGTCACAAAGTATCTGCTGGTGAAAGTTCAGCGAGCAGATGTTATAATTTGTCAAAAAAGTAAGTTTATGACTAGCCAGAGCATATTGTAATACTTTCTTTGTATTGGTGATAAGCCTGTGACAAGTGTTAGAGTGGACTTGCACGTTTCCTGATGTAACTGTCTTAATTCTTATAACATGTTATATTCAAACAATCAAAACCAAATGGATCAATGCTATCTGGTTTTTGCTGTTGTAAATAGTGTTCAGTGCCCCTTGTTTCAGAGAAAAGCTTCTATGACAGAAGGAAGCTGTTCTTCCTTTTGTCTAAACATAAATGTGCTGCATGGTGAAACTGCATCTGTGCCTATTGAGCAGGCTTTTAACTGGATGCTGTCTTGCAAGCTGGGAGAAGCATTAGTTTGAGTTAAATTTTATGCACTGATTTTTAAATACTTTAACAATTAGCAAAGAAGTAAACAGTTGCTATAAACTGTAGTGACTTCTGACAGACTAACTCTATGAAGTACTGCCTAGTGACCTCAGTTCTGCCTGGAGGAAGGACGTGTTAGCTGCCAGTACTTTGCTGATGATGCAGACTCTGACTTGAAGAATGCGACCCTCTTCTTATTCCCAGAATAGTTCATCACTAGGACTAGACGACCTTTAAAGGTCTCTTCCAACCCTAACCATTCTGTGATCATGTGAAGTGCAAGCAAGTAGCCCTTAGCTACTGGCCTTCTCCACTGGCCCTTGTGGGATGCTCACAAGTCAGGGAGTAGTCTTTGCACTTCATTCCAGGCACTTTCCTTGGCCAGTGCTGGAACCGAATTGAATCATAATGGCAGAAAATCCAACGGATCAGAGTACTCCTTCTGTACAGTGACAGGGACCAGCCCTGAGCCATCTGACTGTCAGAATTACTAGTTGTTGTAATTTGTTTTAATTCCTGTGGCAAATGCTTCTCACTTTTTTGGCACAACCACTTTAAAATGGCATAGTTAATGGTCTTTGGATGCTGTGATTATGCTGCTTCAGTTTGAAGAAATATTTGGTGTAAATAAAAGATGTATGATGGGTTATGCTAACTGACTACATGCATGCTGCCATATTGGAAGGAAAAAAAGCAGTTCAAAGCTTTGAAACCCTGGGAGCAGCATCTAGTTGTCTGTATCAGAAGAATCTTGGTTGCATAGTAGAGCTTCTCAAAGATGTTGCTGATCTTGCTTCTGTAAAGATTATATCTTTCTTTTTCCCTCCCCCCCCCCTCCATAACCTAGATGATAGAGGATGTGCTGGGGGAAGGCTCGGTGTCTTCCAGC
>NW_009606646.1:323-18228 GCF_000690535.1 Cariama cristata | reverse complement strand
GCAGTTGGTTTTCTAATCCTAGTCGTTCTGGAAGTCGGTCAAGCAGCTTAAGATCTACACCACATGAGGAACTGGAGAGGCTAGCAGGTAAGACTAAGACAATGCAGGGTTAGATAGCCTCCTCCCATATTCCTTCCTACTCATTCAATAAGAACGTGGCAGATAAAGCTTTAGGATAGTGAATTCTCCCACAGTTTAAGCACTTGACATTCTTTTAGAAGCTCTTACAATAAGCAGCTATAAGTTCTTTTTTTATAAATGTTCTTGTCATGCTTCCTGATGACTTTCCAGCTGATCTTGGGCAAGGGGTGTGAGGCATAACTTTTCAATGACGTATTGAAGTTGGTTACCAGTGTATGTTCATCTTGAGACATTGGGTTGGTAAACTGATGTCGCAGTGCTCCTGGTTTTGCTGTTTCAGGTCTAGAGCAAGCCATTCTCTCCCCTGGCCAGAACTCTGGAAACTACTTTGCTCCCATTCCATTGGAAGACCACTCTGAAAACAAAGTGGACATCCTAGAAATGCTACAGAAAGCCAAAGTGGATTTAAAACCTCTTCTCTCAAGTCTTTCAGCCAACAAGGAAAAGCTTAGAGAGAGCAGTAAGTGCCTCTTCAGATATTGTTGAGTTCTTGTGATGCAGTATCTCAAGGCAAGAGGTTTGGTATTCTGGAAACCTCAACTGCCAAGTCCAGGAGTAGGAAGTATTATAGACTTAGACTACTGAAAACCCAATATTCAACAGACTTCAGTTGTGTCAGTATCATCACAGATTCTTTTCATCCTAATCACAGGATGACATCAGGACTTGTATCAGACCACTTTACTGGCCAGCAATAATCATAAGTTAAGATGATGCAAGTCTTGATCTGAGTTTCCAGCTTTGTCTATGGCTTTTACATAAGGTTTTTTTATACCAGAGACTGTAATGTTGGCTCTGAAACTGTGGCATTTAAACTCTGGCTTTACCAAAAACTTAGTGTAAGTCATTCTTGCAAGCATCTGTAATGGATCACATTGATCCATTAAGTATCAGGATCCAAAAAGATGAACAGTGGCTTGAGGATGTCAATTTTTTCAAGTGTGTACTGTAAACTTGAACTTCTCAAGGCTGTTGCTAGCACTTGAGGTCTGCTCACTGTTCAGTACGTTAATTAAATAACATAAAGCTACAACAGAGGAACAGATTTGTCTTAGTTATACTAACTTGGCTAGAATCATGGGATTCCAGGGAACTTAGTCTGTTAGAATTCACCTTCACTAGCATTCATGTTCTAAACAGAGTTCAGGGCTGACTTTAAACTTAATGTTCAAGGGCACCTCCAAGTTAGGGATTTGCATGTTTGGGCCCATAGCATGCATGGAGGGTACAAAATGCATGTGTTCTTCAAAATCTCAAGGTCTAATTCCAAATTGGTTTCTCTTTGGCAAGCAGCATGTATTGCCATGTAACCTGGACTGAACAAAAAGTAATGCTACTCTGATTGTGTGAAGTAGCTAGGAAGGAAAGTATCTGAGCACTGCAAATATTCTTAAGCATCCAGTCTGGGAGTAGGGAATATCAGCTAACGTGTGGAGAACTTTTTCTTAATTTGACTTAAATAGCACTACAAGTCTCTTCTGTGTCTGCTTAGTCTGACTTTCCTACTAAAAGCTTTTTAAACTTTGATCCTCACAAACCAAGGATGAAGGCACAAAAAATTGTGGGGAAGCTTCCATTCACTCAGAAGTACCTGATGTGGGTTCTGTATTCCTGTAAAAGTACAGTTCTTCAAGTGTAGTGGAGTTTTCAGGTCAATTCTTCTCCACCAACATCATGTTTTTCTTCATATTCCATACTGCATGTCTGCATCATTGTTTCTTTTCTCCACCTTCTTGCCCAAATTTCTAGTAAATATTATTTCTTTGGGTGAACATCTGCTACAGAAACCCATGGCATGCTCCTGTCTCTTCTTCCTTTTCTCTTAAGGTGTCATACCTTGTAATGTGTGTTAGCTGGTCCATAAAGCATGTCTAGCCTTGACGTCGGGCACTGATAGATATTTATATGCACAGGAAAAAAGTACTGCTTAATAACACTTGTACCTTATTCTGGTTATGCCATTGAAATCTTTCTATAGTGGCTTTAATTTCCAAGCAAAACATCTACTTCAAACTTTATGCACAACAAACTAAGTGTGTAACTGAGTCTCCAAAGTATCTAAATTTTCCAGGTATGTATTGTCTCTGCTTATGATAGCTTCAGACAGTTTGACATTGCTTACGCTGGCTGTAAGACCATCTGGTCTCCTGGAGTATAAGATAAATGGAACTTTCCTAATTGAAAAGGAACAAACTCAGTTGTCAGATGAATATTCTCTATTAAAAGCAGGTGAAGCTGTAAAATATAGTAACAATGCGTCTTACAGAATAAATGAAAGCTAGTGAGAACTTATCCGTTGGAACCTAAACAGGTTCTTATGGAGTCTGCCATGCGCAACTACAGGCATGTAAATACTCCTAATTTGGATATTGGAATATCGGTCTAAACACAGGTCAGACATGGTTTGACAGCTAGCATGAATGTCAGAAGATAAGTTTTTGGCTGTTCCTTGTTTTCAAACAACTTGTATTCAACGCCTGCACAAGAATTATTAGCTCACTTGTAAACAGAGAACCATGGTTTACCAGTATTTCCCCTGTATTTCTCAGCACATTCAGGAGTTGTACTTTCCGTGGAAGAAGTCGAAGCTGGGCTAAAAGGGCTGAAAGTTGATCAGGAGGGAAAAATTGCTACTCCATTTATGGCTGAGCAAATGGAGGAAGCATTGAATGTTGCTGGCTCCAGACAGATCAAGAAAGATGGAGATATGACTGCATTTAACAAACTAGTCAGCAGTATGAAGGCAAGTGGGACTCTACCTTCGCAGCCCAAAGTCAATGTAAGTAGCAGACGCCTCGCTCTTCTGAACTGTGCTAAGATGTGAGTTATGAACTGGAAACCCCTTACACGACCTTCTGATAACACGTGAGCCATGACTGGGTACAGCAGCATGATATTAAATACAGGCTTACATTTAGAATATTGTTGCTTGGAGGGGAAAGTAAGGGAGGTGCTTTTGTTGTTTTTTTCCCTAGCCAAAGTAATTAAAAGTGGAACTTTTTTCAGTTCAGATTTCACAGGGTTGATTTCACGTTAAGTTTCTGAAAGTCCCAGAACTCTAATACTATGTGAGAAGTCTAGTAATTGCCACCTTGGAATGGGACCTATGTGAATATCTAATCCAATTGATTAATACCTGGACTTGAAGGCTGTAAATACTTGCACCAAAAAAGATCTTGTATGATGAAAAGGCTGAATTGTCTACTACAGAGGACATTTTGATTAGTGTCGTAAGATTCTCCTATGTTTGAACTCAGCCTGTCTGAACCTTATTTAAAGAAAAACAAATACATCTGTAGAAAAGGTACTGTCTATATAACAGACATCATTGATCCACTCTCTGTGGAAGACTTGCTATTATTAGTTTAATGGTTGCCTTAGTGTTGGTATTAAAAGGCATCTCTGTTAAAATGCTTGTAGTACGGGTACAGCTAACACTTGAAGCTCAGATGTCTTGCTTTAGTGACTTGTGTTAATAGAGGTATGTCAGTGCACAATCTAATGTTTTAAACTTGGATTTTAAAATTACTTGTACTAAGATAAAACTAAACTGAGTACTTGTTAGCTGCGAGATTAATAATAAACAGCAGATGATACTAAGCTTTAGACTGGAAGAGATTATGATATGAAATTTCATCCTGCCACTAGCTGCCTAAACAGTATGCTTGACCCAGAAGCTATCAATAACTACTTCTGGCACCATAAAATACTTCTAACAACTGAGTAGGTCTAAAGCATCTGGTTTTCCTGCCAAACTATACCCAAGGACTTCTAGCCTCATCCCACTTCACTAAGAGATAGCTAAGAACGTATATTTGCCCTGTGAAGAATTTGCAGACTGATTTCACACTTAAATTGAAACATTTCTGGCTGTCCCTTTACATCGACATGTAATTTTGATACGTAGAAGAATATCTTAAATTGTCTAACATACAAACACTTTTCAATTTGGGGATAGTTTTAGTTGACCACTTGGCCCAATGTTTCATCTCCAGTCTTACTCAAACTGGAATAAGGCACCCTGAACTACCTGTATGCAATCTAGCACTAGTCACTTTCTTAGCTAGGTAAGATCTGTGAGCCAGCTCAGCCCTTAACTTTGCTGGAATTTTATTTGGCTGATGCATTAAACTATGGTTCTAACAGGTCGGGTGAAATTATTTCTGTCACTGAGACAAATGTGGATTGTCTCTTAATGACTTTGCTTGTTGTATCTACATCTAATTTACAATGTTTTCCTTTTCTTAGCAGAGCCTTGAGAGCCACTTAATGTCACCTCCTGAGATGCCAGGCCAGCCTCTATCAAAGAATATTCTGCAGGTACCTCTTATTGCGGGGGGAGGAAAGTGCTTAAAAGCATATCCCCGATGGGAAAACAAAAATTACTTGAAAATAAGACGTTTAAGGCAATTATGGGGTCAGTAGTCAAACATGACCCTAAAGAGAGGAAAGAACTAGTCACTAGTTCGGTTTACTTACAAATTTGTCTTGTCATGCTATTTCCCATGATTACAACCTGAAAATGAAAAACCTGGCTAAGTGCCTAATTCTAAGGACAAACCAGAATTGGTGTATCTAGTTGCACAAGTCCACCTTGTCTCTTTAACTTGCTATAAATAGCGTAGCCTGTGGTGTAGTAAAATAAACTTATTTGTATAAACTGATCATATTCTGAACATTCTTTCATTACTTATTCTTAGGAACTTCTTGGTCCACCCATTACCAGACCTGCTTCATCAAATGTCTTAAGTGGCCTGATAGGTGGTTTGGAACCAGCAGCCTCTTTACTGACACAAAGAGCACCTTCTCCCCCTATTCCACCTGTGTTTCCAACTCGAGCTGCTTCGGCAGATTACCTGCGCCATAGAATATCTTCACCCATTGGTGAGACTGGTTGCAAAATGGGTGTTTTCTTTTTTTATTACTGGAGTTTGTTTTAAAGAATACTTTACAGAACAATAAAAACTTCCTGGCACTTGGTGGTCGACTAGGTCAGTGTCTGCCTGAGTGCAAGATACCTTTTGACTTACTAGTCTCTAATGTTAATTTAATATCCAAAAAATGTAAATGTCTGCGATGGATCGACTAGACCTCACAGTGAATTCTGGTGTGCAGTAACGTGCTCAGCTACTGTATAAGAAGCCAATTTTCAGGGACTACTTGGCCATTTGTGTTGCAAAACACTAGCAGTAGTTTGCCTGTAGCTCTCCAGCCTAGTGACAAGGAAGAGAGATAGCTCTGTGTGGACTTCAGGGATCAACTGAGAATCTTGATAAGGAATTCTTAGTTCATGTAGAATAGTTTAACTGAGGGATGTATACTATATATGTTGAAAGAAACGTAGTCCTTTTAAGTACAACTGTTGAATGTTCTTTAGGTTTTGGACAAGGTTCTCAGCAATTGCTTGGTGATCCATTTCCAGGTGTAAGGAAGCCCATGAGTCCAGTTGCTGCACAGGTTAGATCAAATGCTTTTTACTTCATGTGTGTTCATATCTTTTTATATTGTGTGGTCTAGAACTAACTTGTGGAAACACATATTTAGCTGTTGCATCCAGATGTTTGTGCTTAATTAAGTTCACTCTGAGTGTGAGGATGCAAAGTCTAATTAGTACAGTCTCAAAACCTCATTGCAATTGGACACATCTTAGAGTACCTCAAGTACAAGATTTTTTGAAACTTCTATTGTCTATCAAGAAAACAGATGGCTGTTGGTGGGCGGACACTTTGTGAAGACATTAGTAGCTATAGTAGTAAATCTTCAATATCTTCAAGGAAAAAACCCAACCAAATACAAGCTTTGATTTGTGTGTGTTTTATACAATTCTACTTCAGATGAGTCCCTTGGAAATACAGCAAGCTGCATTAGAAGGACTAGCGTTACCACATGACTTAGCCATGCAGGCAGCAAACTTCTATCAGCATGGCTTTGGTAAACCACAAATGGACAAAAGCAGAGATGGCTACAGAAACAGGTGAGTATCTGACTCTACAATTTAAGGGATACACTGTCAACTGATTTTTAACATGAGTATTGTCTTTCACTAGATATTAGTACTAGTTGCTCAAGCTTATATTGGTTCTTGGCAATCCTGCCTTTCATTCTGTGGCAAGAGTAGAGCAGCTTCTTACTAACTTCCTATCCGTTAACAGGCAGCAGCGAGTGACTAAATCGCCTGCGCCAGGACACAGAGGGAATGCATCTTCTCCAGCCCCTACAGCATCCGTTACTAGCATGGTCGGTACCTAATGTATCACGATTGTAGGAAAAGCTGTAAAGTGTCGTAACTGGACTGTAATTGATAGGAGAAAGGGAGGCCATAGAGGAGTTAATCATATTCACACTATATCAGTGGCCACACAATATAAGAATGAATTGCACTTCATGCTTAACTGAATGTCTTTGCTTTGGAAAACAGCCTTTTCTCACCACCATCTTACCTAAACCTAAAGAAGCACCATTGATACTACCTTGACCTGGTCTTCTGAAACCAAAGGAAGATAACTATGAAAATTCAGGCCCTCATATTTTGGTACTTAAGTTTTCAGAAGGCAAGTGCTGAAAGCAATTAGCCACTCTAGAGAACACTGGTCTTCAGGTATGAAGCGAACTGACCTAACTGTCTGTAGGTGGAAGTATTACTGAGGAGCTTCAGGGTCACTTTGGAAACAAATAAAATCTCAAAGCCGAGCTGTTGCCTCACTGCCTTCAGTACTATGTAGAATGTTGCTTTGATCTAAATTTTCCAGTTAATCAGTCAAGTACTTGCTTGCAGCTGAGGACTAACACAGGCTATCAGCTGCTAAATCAAACAAGTACTTCTGTTTGTATACCCAATGAGCAGCTTCCACAGATGCTATGTAACTTTGAGGGGAAAAATACAAATGAGGCAATAGTTTTCTGTAGATCTGTGAGCCCTGAGTTAATACAGGTAAGGTAGCTCCCTAGGAACTCCTGTTGAGCTGCTGTTCTGAACCAATAGCAAAGAGAAAACAGCTGTAATTTAAAATACAGCTCATTTATTTTGTTTCAAGCCTGTTAAGGTACATTTAACTTTGAGAACATCTGCTGGCTTTAATAAAGGTATTGGACTTCTGCAAAAGCTAAAGAGAAATGCCTAAACTGTAGAGTAAAGCTATGAAATGAGATGAAGTAAAATCATGGGCACACAGTGGCTGATTCAGAAAAGCTTTAAATGGAAAGGATGTGCTAGAATTGGTGTCCACCCACAACTGAGATAGTGCGGCCTAGATAATGAGCACAGAGTAAGGTGTTGCTTCTTACTATGTTCTCTGCAGCTGTCTCCTTCCTTTACGCCTACCTCGGTGATTCGCAAGATGTATGAGAGCAAGGAGAAAAGCAAAGAGGAGCCAGTTTCTGGGAAGATGAAAGTCAGTGATGGTAAAGATGAAAATCAGAGGCCAAATGAAGGTATTGTAATGGCTTTAAAATAACACACACAAGAGATAATTGGAATAGAATCGAAGAGCTTCAGCACATAATATGCCCAGGCTAATTTTAGACATTCCCAATTCATGGAGATGAGTAGGGTGTAGGAATGAGCCTATAATGAGAGGAAGGGTTAGAGCTGTGGAGAGGCCACACTTCCAAGTGCAATATTCCAGCAGTGTTAGGCTTAAATCCATTTTTTCCTTTTCTGTCAGTTTGTGAGCAGTAGTGTGACACTAAGAGGCCTGGACCAAAACTGTTTCTTTGCAACTGGTCTTGATGAACAAGTATATTAACAGTAATGCTTCCATATCTTTCTATGCCAGTAATTGAATACAGGCAACTTATAGCCCTCTTGAGACAACTGAATGATCAAAGCTGAGACCAATTAAGCTCTTTTAAGCATAGCTGATCAAGGAAGCATTTTGTCACCTTAACTGATGTAAGTAGCTATTAAAAGGAAATGCTTGATACCAATTGCCTGACCCAGAAAGACTAACATGCCTAACTGCCATGGCATTGTACTTCAGTACTGGTAACTACAGAGGTAGCTTGCAGTTCCCACTATACAGTTGACTCTTTTTTTTAGCACTCCAAATATTACTGCTACCTCAACTGACAGCAGATGATTCTAAGATATTTTTGGCCATGTCTAACTGATCTAGGTGGTCTATGGAAGTAGCTGCTTGAGGTGCTTTAGTGTTTAGTCATATACATGACTAAAGCTCAGCTAGTTCTGGAATCTAGCTATCAAATCTGGTCATTAGCTTTAATTTTCATCAGGCGTAATCTCTAGCTGTGGACTATAATAGTTGTATTCAATTCTAGCTACAGATAACCTACTGTCTAGTTCTGTGGAGAATGCAGATCAAGAAACTTTGCCCACCTTAGGTACCAAACTACCTGCACTGCAACGCTCTGCATGTTCCACACCTCTCACCCAAGCAAATCGTTGCACCAAAGAGCAAGACTACAGGCCTAAATCAGCTGGTAGAAAGACTCCTACAGTGGCCTCCCCAGTACCAGGAGGCCCTTTTCTTCGTCCTGTTCATCAAGTACCCCTTGTTCCCCATGTACCAATTGTACGACCTGCTCATCAACTGCATCCAGGATTGGTCCAGAGAATGCTGGCACAGGGGGTTCATCCGCAACATCTTCCTCTGCTGCAAGCAGGTAATCCATACTTTTTTTTTTCCCCTTAAGTTAATGCATCTTCTCTGTAAGACTGACTTTGTGTTAGGAACAGCACAAACTGATACTTGTTACTGGCAGTTTATTACATCAAAACTTACCTTTAAAACCAGGCAATAAATTCCAACCGATCTAAATATGTACATGTTTGTTTTGCTTTAAGTTCCTTATGCTCATCAGGTAAGAAGTTTCCTTGCTCATGTTCAACAGGTATGCTTCCTCCTGGAGTGGACCTGTCTCACCTGCAGGGAATATCTGCTCCTATCCTCGGCCAACCTTTTTATCCGCTACCAACAGCAAGCCATCACATCTTAAATCCACGCTCTGGGACACCTTTGCAGCTAGCGATGATGCAACAGCAACTACAACGATCAGGTAAGCTAAAACATAAAACAGGGTGTGAGCTTTAGAACACAGACTAGCCTACTCCAGGTACTATACTTCTTGGCCTGTTTCAGTATACTGTGCTAACAGGAAGCTAAATTGTTAGTTTAGATATTAATAATTGCTAATCTTATGCGGGTATTGGATTTTGGGCACTGCAGGCTTTTATGCCAGAAAAAAGTGAAGCATTTGGTTTCAAGATACTTGTGGCTATTGACAGATCTACCCTTTGCAGCATGTGTGCAGTCTTTCCTTCCCTGCTGAATGAATGTCCACTCACCTATCTCAAATAAAATGCCATTCAGTGCTAGTCTTCAGTTAAAACCTGCATGATGCTGTGTCCAGAACTGGCAGTGTCAGGCAGTTTATGGGAATACTAACAAGAGAATAAACACGGCGGTGTCTGGATTTCCCAGGACTAATAGAATGCATAAAAGCCACATTCAGCTCACGTGTCTTGTGAGGTGATTGCTCTCGGGCAGATCTCAGCGTTGGGTGAACACCTCTAATAGCTGTACATTTCACAGGCACTGGAGCACAGGGATCACCCGCTGGTGCGCAAACAACCCCTCAAAATGTGCTGCCTCGGACTGGATTATCTCACGGGCACACACAGCTTGACCATCGCCCCAGCCAGAGAAGTAGCTCTCCCATTGGCCTTGCAAAATGGTTTGGTTCGGATGTCTTGCAGCAGCCTCTCCCTTCCATGCCATCCAAAGTCATCAGTGTAGATGAACTGGAATTTCGGCAGTGAACAGTGACCACTGGGTGGAACACTTGTGATTCTTTAGACTGGATAAAAATGTCCATAGTCAGGACTTCACCTCTGTTTGTTTTTTGGGGCTTTTATTTTTAGCACTCTGTGCAAAATTTCTTTTTGAGAGACTAAAGCACATGGCACCTGTCCTGGTCTCATGTCTGCATCAAGACTAAAGGATCCATTATGGCTTGAATAGTGAAGCCTGAAGAAATTTAGATGCAAGACAAAGCCAGTTTAATCCTGGAAGTGTCTATTTTTTTTTGTTTTGTAAGATATGTGAATGAAGTGCTGATATTCTCTAGTGTGAGAGGTAGCAGCTATGGATTCCTCCTGCAGAAAACAAAATGTATAGACCCTTGTGTACAGACTTGTGTATAAACAATCTTTTGTATATATACACATAGAATAGCCTTTTTGAATCTATACAGCTGTACATAAGAGTAGGCGATAACAGTTGAGCTTTAGTTGTGCCTATGGTTTGGATCTTTCTCCATTGTACGTGTGGGACTTTCTTTAAGATTAAAGTTGCATATCCTAAGTGTGAGTGAACAGGATAAAGTTGCTTTGCCTTTTCTTGCTGCTCATCTCCTCTAGGTCTCCCTCTGACATTCTTCTGTCATGTACTGTGCACCCAGCGTAGCTAAAGTGTCGAAGGCAAAAGCCCACACCTTGCTCTCTGTATAACAAAGGTCTGATTCCTTGCGTCTGTGACTCTTGCCACCAAGTGAGAGAACTGTTTAAGTCTTCGAACAGCCTTGAGGATGGGACCTGGTACAGTAGCGATAAAGCCAGATCTTCAGTCTGCCATAAGCAAAGAGACTGTAGGTACCTACTGGTCATAGCTCTTTCAAGAGTGCTGGTGCTGGTCCCTGTTTAGCTGCAGTATTTTCCTTGTTTTAATCTTTCAAACCAGTTACTAAAGGTCATCAAAATGGAGCCTTTGAATCCTCACCTTTCAACTCCTCAGTCATAGCTGTGGTTTGTTCTACACTGCCTTCTGTTCTATTTAAAGAAGGGAGTCCTGAGAACTGTCCTCAATCTAGTGTGCATCTACTAATGCAACTGCTGTGAAACTTGCCCTTGGAGTCTTGTTCTGCGGCTTGAAAGGGGGAGGACTGGGCAGTTTTGTGATCTTACTGTGTATATTTGGTTTTAAAATACTATGTTCCTTTTAAGCCTGTTTCACTTTTCTGAACAGTTACATGTTCTCTTCCATCCTTCTACTGCATGGTTCCTCACTTCACTTTCTCACTTGTGTTGAGTCTAGTACTGCTGTCATGTCCTCTATCTAGCTTAGGCCATTGTGCTCTTTTAAAAAAGGTTGAAAGCAAAACCAGAATTCTCACAGACTTGCTCTTTCTTAGGTCTCACTGAATACAAAACCAGCAGCAGGGAAAAAAAAAAAATCACTTGACTGTGTTGTAACAATTGCCAGCATGCTGTGGTGGGTTTGATTCAGTCCAGCAGAGACAATGTTGTGCAGAAATAGCAAGCTGAAATCTCCAGTGTGGAATCTGTTGGGGGTCACCCATACTTCTAGTGGTTGTTCCTAAAACAATCTGTGTAGAACATGCAATCACCAGCTTGTCCTTGTAAGATTGTTTTCATACTTTTTTAACTTGACACTTTCCCAGTAACATTCTGTAAATAAAGTTGATTCTACCAGCTGTCTGTATCAACTGCTCTTGAACTAAACTATAATGTCAGTGTATCAACTGATTTTTTTAGCCAGTAACATTCTGTAAATAAAGTTGATTCTACCAGCTGTCTGTATCAACTGCTCTTGAACTAAACTATGTCAGTGTATCAACTGATTTTTTAGCATTGTTCTTGTGTGTAAGCTAAAACCATGGTTTGAGCTGAATCTGTAGAAAATTTCAACTTTAGTTTACCTTCATCAAAGCAGACCATTCCTCTCCCCCACAGGGAAGATAATGGGCCTCGCTGAAGACAGACAATGGAATTGCTGTATTTAAATGGTTTTTGTACAGCCATGGTTAAGTCTAAGAAATGAGATTCCAGTCTAGTAGAACTCATAAAACTAAAGAGTGAAAGGTTCACTGTTCATAGCTTCTGCTCTGCCCCGTTCCCCTCAAGGCTGATAACTCTGGCACATCTGTAGTAGTTCAGCTCACTTACACAGGAATCTGTGTCCAACCGGGGCGGGGGGAAGGAAAAGGGCTAGAGTAGAATCAAGGCTTGAACCTTGTCTTTACCATGCTGAGTCGCAAGCACTGTAGCAAGGATTTAGTGCTTGAAGGGGTGGTTGAAATCACTGTGCTGCTTTTTGTATGTGCAATAATGTGAGAGGGAGCACTTTTGACACATTTAAGTAGACACCCCTACTTTTTGTAAGAGAGCAAATGCTAGAGGCCAATGTATTTGATAAGCTTTTTCCTCATGTGAGAGCTCTAACTTCATTAATTTCTATTAAAAAGCAAAGAACCACTGCTTGTGCAACTTACTTGACTTCTCTAAGCTAAGCAGGAAATTCTTTTAAGAAAACTTGAAAGCTTCCAGTCACTAACACAGGAAAACACAAGCATCTAGTTTACTTCCAGTAGTATAAACAACTTGAAAGCAACTGCTCATGAGCAGAACCTACCATCTTTTCCACAACTGCAGGACTATTAATAGCCTTGAAGTATTCAAACAAGAACACTGGATTAAGGCAGCTAGAACTCTGTCCTCTAGCAATGTTTCATAAGATATGGTTCTGCAGCCTCTGCTCTTCAAGTTTTGCTCTAATTTAGGACAAAATAATTCCTGATGCGTGAACTTTCCAATTGGGGAAGACATGTACATGCAGCAGAAAATCATCCCAGGCATCAGCTTCCTTGTGAAAGTTGCTTAACGTGAGTCCCTCATCGGTAAATTCTGCTGAAATGGGACACTGCAGCACAAGTTGGTCAGAAACACCAGTTTTACCATGCAGTAAGGTACTACCATAAAAAACAAATGCCTATTTGTTATAGATGTGATAAAAGAGCCTGTTCTTTGCCACTTACAACTAATGACAAATTTCAGGCACAGTGGCAAACTGTGTGAGAACAACTTTATTTCTTCACAATCTGAATAACATCCTCATCTTCAAGAGTATGGTCTTTACCAACTTTTTGAGGGTTGTGTTTAACAGATGAACCCCAGACCAGTGCACTGAAAGGAGAAGAAAAACCAAATTTAAAAGGCTTAGAAGTATAATATGCAAACAGCAGAACAGCTATTTCTGTCACAAAGCTAGTACAGAAAGCAACGCTTAAAAGCTATTTTTATTCTCCTGCAAGTACCTCAAAGAGTGGTCTGTGTGAACCACAGTACAAGCAGATCAAAACAAAGTATGAAGTCATCCAAAGTACTTGTGCATACAGGACAGTGGCCTGTAACGCTGCATTTAGCACTACTTTCAAATATAAACAAAAAGCATTTTCCCCATAGAGGAAATTTATCCACGAAAGAGCACAGGAACATCAAATACAGTTAAGTTTAACTGTCATTGGCAGATCTATTCAACATTAAAAAAAAAATAAATCCTGTTTTCCCTTCTAGTTTACAAGAGAATGAAAGAATATATCAGGAGGAAGATTATTTTCTATATATTATTCTTTTACAATAATACTTACTATTTGAAGTCTTTAATGAGATTTTTGTGGATCTTCATGCAAAAATCCTCCACTGTGGTCTTGCAGTAAGGTAGTACCACAGGAGAGGTGTAGTCTGGGAGCTGCCCTTTAGGTTTGGTGTAGCTGTAATGCAGATGGAACTGTCAGTCAATACCAACACCGCCTCTTCTCTTTCAACCCATCATGAAATTGAATTCGTAGGTCATGCGCACTGTCATCCTAGGCACTTGTGCCGAGTTCCACTATTTCAGTGGTGACAATACTCTCTAAATTGTTGGGTGTTCTTAACCTGAAACACACATCTGGGCAGCCAGTGGCTGCAGCAGGTTCTCCCTTGTAACTGCAATGGTTATCGCTAGTGAGCTTTCTATAGTTGCTTAAAAGAAGGTGAAACAGGAATAGTTGATGGAAAAGAACACCTACAGTAGTATGGTTCTGACTTGTGATTTTTTTTCTATGAAAAACGTAACATATATTAGGAAAACAACTGACAAATTCTATAGCCCAGACACCTAGACATGCTAAACCCCTTTTTACAATGGATTTTATATTGTCACAAGAAGATCGATACCAGTTTAAAATACTGTAATTACTGTTATGAGTATTAATAGATTCATTCATAAATTAATCCAAAGAAATGGATTAGAAGTATGATACAAACCTGGAATCATTTATAGTAAAAATATCTGAAATGCTAGATGAAGAATTAAATTCAGTTCTGTTAAGAGAGCTGAATGCATGACAGACTGAAAAGAGGACTACCTCTGAAATTCACAACTTTGCACTAAGTTTGACTAGAATTCCATGATTTCAGTAATTTTTTAAGATGTACTTTGGACTTGGGTTTCAGAAGGTCCTCATTTAATTCCCCTCCAAGTTTAAAATATAGCACTTGTGACTATTCAGAAACTCCATCCATCACACGACAAGAGGAGCACAATTTCCGATTTACAGAGTGAATGTACTTCATTGACAAAAGACATCATCATTTGAAAGCTAGAGTTCTAAGCTGGTAGAAAACCATTATAAAATAATCATCATTCATCCCTTCTTGAGACATTTTTCAGTCTTAGCCTTACACTTAACTCCACAGAAGGCAGCAACTGGGACTCACATTCGTACTAGCTTCAAGTAGTCCCAAATTTTCTCCAGCAGATCATCAAAGTTCCAGCGATGATGAGCAGATATTGGTACACAGTGGGGTACTTTGTAAATAATATCTAGTTCCTCAATGGAAATTTGGTCAATTTTATTTAGGACATAAATGCATGGGATGTAAACCCTGAAAAGAGAAGGAAACGCTGTTACAGCAGCCTAGCAGCAGTACACTGCTACCTTCATTGGAAAGAAAAAAACATCATTGCTTTTAAAGGATATCCCTATGTTGATACCACATTGCTAGCTTAGCTCCTGTGGGAAGCAAAACTGAGAAATTCTTTGTATATAAACTACAGGTATGCCAAAGCCAGGATCCCAACAGTACCTGTTTCCTTCAACAACATCAATTAGGTCATCAGCAGTGGCGTCGCTGCGCAGCGTGACATCAGCATTGTGAATTTTATACTCTGCTAAGATGCTCTTCACTGTTTCAGTATCCAGCTCACTCTGAGGACACTGAACACAGACACAGCATGAAGGAATGGAAGAGTTTACAGTCAAACCAAGTATTGCAATTAATAACGCTGTCACCTAGCAATTGCTGCATATAGATTGCTGGAAATAATAGCTGCACTGTAAGTTATGGGACTTGACTATGATTTTACCACAGTTAGCCTGAGGAGAGGGAAAAAAGATTTAAATCATAACAGCTTTATTTATCTTAATGGCCCACTGATAGCTGCAATCAGACAATTCACAAGTAGTGTTTCCTGTCAATCTGGGACCAGTTGCAATACAAACCCACCTATCTACTAGTTCGCTCCCCAGACAACTACATGCTAGGTACTTAGATCCCAGAGTACAGTTCCGATTTTTGGTATCTCTGGCTATTTCTACGCTTTTAAAGATTCAGAAATGGGAAGTGAGGAGTAGTCCAGGTTGCAAGGCCTGGAACTCTGAGCAATCTTCTCCAGAAGAATGCTGTAGCCACCAAGCAAGAGGCAGTTTTTGCACCCTCTCCTTTGGGCCTTGGAATTTGTAATTGTTGGAAAGCAACCAAGCCTCTGATTGGGGGCGAGGATGTGGTCAGGCTCCTAGGACAGGTATGGGTGGCCTCCAAGAAAAGTAACTGACTACAGCAGAGTACAGCAGTTCAGCTTCTAAAGAAATCATAGCACAGGAATGGTCCCAGGCATACCATTAACTGCAAATGCCTCTGTCTTCAAGCATATTTTTTTTAATTTTGATTAAAGAAAACTTCCAGCTTACTGTGGCTGTAAGGTTAATGCCTCCTTTATCCTTCTTTTTAAAGCCGATATTGGGGGGCTTGCTATTCAGACGAATTCCAAATCCCTCCAGTTCATTCTCAATGATTTTCTTGTGACCAAGGGGTTTCAGCACATCCAAAACAATCAGGATCAGATTACAGGTTCGTGCAACTAAGAATCAGGAAAAGAAAGTCCTCTCTCAAAAAAGTACACTCACACAATCTGAGACAAAACAACACAAAATACGGCTCAGTGGACTGATGACAATATTAAACCCCTGAAGGCCAGCACATTGCTTATTTTTAAATTCCAGTATAAGACTGAAGTTTGTAGTGCTGGCTAAGCATTACTGAGAGACAGATCCTTACATGTTATAAGAATCACAGAGGCTGGAAAAATATTCTTTCCTGTCTACAATCAGACCCCAGACTGATGACAATAAGCTAGGCAAAGAAATGAAGACAGCAGCCTTGTTTAATATGGGGTAACATCTGCCTTCAAAATCGGTAAGATACTTTCACCGCAGTGTCAACGCAGAGGGAAAACTTGGCAAAATACATAAAGCCAGAACTGAAAACAGAATGAAATGAAAGCGGCTCCTGCTGCACAGCAGGCAGCTCAATTCCAGCATACAATTCAGCTTTTTAAAGACATCAGAAATGGTGATTCAAACCTTCATTCTCATAAGCTGTACTAACTGAACCAGTGATAGGATGCTGCCTCCACCTCTAATATACTCACCTGCAATGACCTGCCGTCCTCTGCCTTTACCATCCTTGGCACCTTCAATAATTCCTGGGAGATCAAGTAGCTATTTGTTCAGAGAAAGGAAAGTTAACTCACGAGAAAAATATTTTTCTTCATGGAGAAAACAAATCCTAGTTTTACCTTTCTCCTAAACCAGCTGACTCTACTGCAAATCTGAACAGAATATGGCAAAATTGTTTCCCCTTTGAATCTTATGTATTTATTATCCCATGTGCCCTATTGGTACAATGCAACATACCATCTCATAGAGAATGAGAACTACCACAGGAGCTTCTCCCCACAGCAAAGTGAAAAGCAGGGTAAAATGAGTACTTCATGGAAACATTTCCAATGTACTCTCAAGCACTTCTACATGTCACTTCTAACCTGCTAATGTCAGGCTGGATCACTCAGACATAACACCATTGCACCTATATATACCACCTTATCCCCACAGGCACAAACAGATCTCACCTGTATCTTTGCTCCCTTGTATCTAATGACTCCAGGCACAGTAGTTAGTGTAGTGAATTCATATGCTGCCACTTCAGAGTATACACCAGCAAGATTACTTAGAAGAGTAGATTTCCCCACTGATGGAAAACCAACAAACCCAATTCGGGCATCACCTGTCTTTGCAACATCAAAACCTGCAAATGAGGAGCAAAAATATTCATTTAAAGATTGACATTTTCTATTTTCTAAGGTTCTAGACAGCAGTACCGCTATTACTTTAAATATTGCCTGAGTGAAAGCCGGGTAAGCTTCCCTACAAGGAAGATGAGAATATGAAACAGAGAGTTCACAATCTATATTGCTTTGCATCACTTTGTCTGCATAACCCTCCACGGCATGTACCTGTCAATAAAGTGTAGACTGCAAGGCTTCCCACTGGGTTATACTTGACTTGAGTGTAGGTGGAGTATTCCCTTTAAGCACCGCAGCTTAGACAATTCACACCCTTATATATAAAAACAAGTGGCTGCTGCAAGATGCTGCTTCGTGTAAAAGCCCTAAGACTTCTGCAAATACAAGATTATATTAGCCAAAATGCAGAAGCCCTTTCATTTATGCTTCAACAAGGGCTCCACCTCAAACACCAAGAAAGGGTCACAAACTACGGCTAAGGTCTTGTAACGGGAAGGACAAGAGGGAGAGAAGAAGGTTGCTCCGATTTACTCAGCAGACGGTCTGACAAGATTTAAACGGACAAGAGCCACCTCCGTTAGATCGATTTCCGTTACAGC
>NW_009606646.1:0-276 GCF_000690535.1 Cariama cristata | reverse complement strand
TGCCGTGAGCTTTCCCGCAGAACAACGCACCTCCCCCGGGGCCACCGCCGCCGCCTCCCTTGGGGGTGATGAGCTCCCGGCGTAGCTTGGCCAAGCGGGCCTTCAGCAGCCCCAGGTGGTGAGCTGTGGCCTTGTTCTTCTGCGTCCGGGCCATCTGCAAGAGCACGGAACCGAGGACTCACCACCGGGAGAGGCTCTGCCGGGCCGCACCACCCACCGGTTTCCGCGCGGCGCCTCACGACCCCAACGGCGCCGGCAAGGCTCTGTCATGCCCTC
>NW_009606645.1:8648-19673 GCF_000690535.1 Cariama cristata | reverse complement strand
AACAGGAGCAGCCGCAGGGGTCTAAGGATGTGTTCCTTCCTAAGATGGATGAGGAAGAAGCCAGTGACTGCCATGGTGCACAGGAGCTTGCTCAGGCTTGGTACTGAGACAGTACTGGATCAGGGTTTGCTTTGTGTTTCTGAACCGTATTCTTCTGCCCACAGCAGCAGCATGAGGACCTGTCAGCTAAGAAGCTGCGGCTGACCAAGCCCAGCAAGTCAGCTGCGCTCCATGTCGACCTGTGCAAAGCTACCTCGCCCGCAGATGCCTTGCAGTATCTGCTCCAGTTTGCCAGGAAGCCTGTGGAAGTGGAGAGCGTGGAAGGGGTTGTCAGGATCCTACTGGAGCATTATTACAAGGTAGTGTGCCTGGGGGCCAAGTGTGCTTCCAGAATCCTCCTTCTGGTCTTGTTTTCTTCGTGTTGGATGTGCAATAGGGAGTCACAGGGTCCTGTGTTGCTGACTCAGTTGCCAACAGGGTGCCCTGTGTGAGGAGAGCGAGTGACTGTAGTCCTTTACCTGAGTGATTTCTGATCGTGTTACTTGGTCCCTTTGCCGATAGTTTCAGGAGCCTGTGACAAGGGTGCAACTATGTTATCCCTGCAAACGGCTTGTGTGATTAGTCTTAAATTAACTTAACAAGGGATAAAAGATATGACAAAAAGTTTTCCAGGGAACCTGGCTGTCCGAAACTGGCTCAACTTTATCTGAATCCTTCCAGACTGATGTTTCCTTACCTTGATCTTGTTCTTCTCTAGCAGTGGAGAAGCTTTTTAGCTATTGCTTATGGTGTGAACAAAGCACCTTTAAAATGGTGCTTCTGAAAAACTTTCAACAAAAAAATCTTAACAGCAGAATAGCAAATAAATAACAGAAGTAATATATGCTTCGTAGTATCCAGATACTGATCCTTCAGTTGATAAAGCAAAACTTTATTGCGTCTGAAAAAGCTGCACTGTAGGCTCAAATGTTTCTCATAAATGTCCTTGTGCTATTCTGTCTTTCTTTTTACAATTCAGTCTATTTTCCTTTGAACTTACACTAAAACTCTGAGCTGTATTTTATCTGTTTCTGTACTTTACCTGCTTTGACTTGTGTGTTGAGACTGTTTTATGTTTTTTTGATGGGAGCTTATTTTCATTGGACTAGTCTGCACTTAAAAGAGTGTACAACTTAAAGAATCTACTCTATCAGTTCTTCAGTGAAGAAAACTCTCGTTCCTGATCAAATAACACAGGTTGTTTGTGTTTGAAGTTTGTGTTGTAGACTATATTAGGAGAGAGACTCTTAAATCTACAGACAAGGTCACATTTTCAAATGCACAACCTGTTACAGAAACCAGCTTTTAAAAAGCATTGCAGTCCTACAGTTGACATTATTTTACTTAAGGACAAAATTTTCTGAAGAGCTGGTTTCTTAGTATCTCCAGAAAACTTGCACTTGAACTGATCTTTTAGAAACCTAACCCTGAAAGCTGTAACTGTGGTAGAAGTTGTGTGATGATGTATTTGTTTGTAGTGTTACTGTTTTGTTTAAGGTGGTGCAGCAGCCTCCTGCTCCTTCATCTCTTTATATTATGATAGGACAGTCCCCAAACAGTCCTGTTGGCCTCAGAAGTGGATCAGAAAAATAATCTGGCTTTTTCTTTTTTCTCCATTTTCCCACCCGTAGTTCCTATGACCCTGCTGACAATTGAGTCAACACAGCTGAGCAGGGGGCATGTTGCAGTGTGTCGGGGAAAGCTAGGGGGTAAGCTGGTGTCGCTGTCAGCAACAGTATGTCTTCAAACAGTGGCCCGAGGCAATCCTGAAAGTCCCTTCTTGATTCCAGAGAGAGAGTGGTCAGGATGAGGGGTTAGAGGCACTTTCACTTACTAGTGTTTTGGTCATGAAGACAGTGATCAGACCTGCAAACTAAAATGATGACTTTTTCTAATTTCCTGCTCATGAATCATTAGAAGGAGGGAGAAAATGCCCTCTAGGGTGGAAGGTTGCTTAAAATTCAGTAATAACATTGCAGACATTATTCATAAGGCTATTAAAAGTGCCTTTATACGTGTCCTTTTCAAAATCATTGATTTCTTCTGTATTCACGGAGAGGGTTGTCCTTTTATTAAAAGCGCGTGAGTAATGGAGAGTAAACACCAGGTGTGTAAACACCACAATACTGTGGAAATCCATGCATCCTACCAGTGATGTAAGTAGTTCAATGACAGTAACCATTGTTTAAGCACGTAATTTTGACCCTGAAAGGAGAAAATGCTTCTCGGCTCAGCTGAAAAAGAGATTACTCCCATAGGTGTCACATTTGTCACTTGGAGGGTGTGTGTGACATTGAAGTCTCTCCTAAACATTGTGGAAAGATGTAATATTTGTAATTGTAATATTGCTGCACCTCTGTGTTCAGCATTGCACAATTGCTTGGTAAGATCTAAGTATGAAATCCAGACTTCTTTTTGTCCTTCTACCCTATATTGGATATCCTTGGCAATATGAAGAAAGAGAGAGCTTCCAGTTATGACCAGAGTCTGCAGAAGACTCAAAATAACTCTTTTTACATGAATTTAAAATGACTACTAATTTGTGATGCTTACTTATGTAATTATCACCTGTGACAGATTTTGCTGTTGCTTAAATGAGTAGATGTATGCAGCTAACATATGCTGCCTTCTTTTTTTTTTTTTTTTTTTTTACCTTGCTGTGTTGTGTTTCTTTCTTGCTTTACTGTCAGATTGGCAGGATTCCTCCCCACCGTCAGGAGAAACAGTTGTTTTCTGTAACCCACAGACCCTGCTGCTTAGCAGAGGTCAAGAGACCACTGTTCATCACCATGGTCTCAGTTAATCTCTTAAAATCCACCTATTTGTTCATTAAAAACTTCCAAAGACATTAACATTATCAACACTGAATTTTTCAGCGTCTTGAAAACCTGATTGATTTAAACTTTAAATTTTCAAACAGTATGAAGGTAATTTTGAGGAATTATGAGTCAGAGAATCATTTTGAAATGTACTGGAAGCTGCCCCGTAAACATTCTGGTATGATTAATTTTCTATGGGGTGTGCTGTGGATGTATGGAGGAGGAAGTAGCCTGACAGCAAAATTCAGACCCTTGTGCTGAGTTATATAGGGGTCCTGCCTGTGTGTAGTGTTTTATACTCTTCAGACTGGAAAAAGGAATGTGGGTGTCTGTCGTTTCCTTCCAGGAGAACGATGCCTCTGTAAGATTGAAGATTGCTTCCTTGCTGGGCTTGTTATCGAAGACTGCAGGATTTTCCCCAGACTGCATTATGGATGATGCCATTAACACGCTTCAAAATGAGAGTAAGTCTCACTTTTCAGGTGGTGCTTGCGATCGAGGCAGAATCATGCTGCCTTTTAAGCGTTTAGGACAGTGGCAAGGCCCTTACATCTGAAGTGTATACTAGGGAATTGTTGCTCAGAGTATTTATTTTCTGCTTTTGTGAATGATGACAGACAATACCATGTTCTGAGGAGGATAAAAATGTTCCTCAGACCTGCCTGATGTATACCTTTGTTTTAAGGGAGTGCAAAGTTTGCTTTTGCATCTCTGTAAGATAGCTGTTGCTTCTGAAGTGCTCTGTTTTAGAGGACGGTCTTACTTCAAGTGGAATCTTGTTTGAGGAGGAGCGCTTTTTTTTTACCATGCTGCAGGCCAGCTAATCAGAGCTAACGCAAGAAGGCATTGGATTTGTAATAAGCTGTGAAATGTAGATTATCCTGTTTATGGCTTCATTAAAGTCCATTTTTATTTTCTGTTATATTCACAGTTTGTATATGCTTTACTTGATGCAGTTTAATTTTATTTAGTGTCATTTATAGAATCATAGAATGGTTTGGGTTGGAACGGACTTTTAAAGGTCATCTAGTCCAACCGCCCCTGCAATGAGCAGGGACATCTTCCACCAGGACAGGCTGCTCACAGCCCCGTCCAACCTGGCTTTGAACACTCCCAGGGATGGGGCATCCACAGCTTCTCTGGGCAACCTGTGCCACTGCCTCACCACCCTCACTGTAAAAAAAATTCTTCCTTATCTAAACCTACCCTCTTTCAATTTAAAACCAGTGTCCCTTACCCTGTCACTACAGGCCCTGGTAAAAAGTCTCTCTACATCTTTCTTGTAAGCCTCCTTTAGGTACTGGAAAACTGCTCTAAGGTCTCCCTGGAGCCTTCTCTTCTCCAGGCTGAACAATCCCAACTCTCTCAGCCTGTCCTCATAGCAGAGGTCATTGTTCCATCTGCATGACCTCCTCTGGACTTGCTCTGACAGGTTCATGTCCATCTTGTGCTGAGGACCCCAGAGCTGAAGGCAGTACTGCAGGGGGGTCTCACCAGAGCGGAGCAGAGGGGCAGAATCCCCTCCCTCGACCTGCTGGCCATGCTGCTTGGGATGCAGCCCAGGACAGGGTTGGCTTTGTGGGCTGTCAGCGCACATTGCCAGGTCATGTCCAATGTTTCATCCACCAATACCCCAAGTCCTCCTGCGCAGGGCTGCTCTCAATCCCTTCATCCCCCAGTTTGTATTGATACTGCAAAGTGCCCTAACCCATGTGCAGGACCTTGCACTTGGCCTTGTTGAACTTCATGACGTTTGTGTGGGCCCACTCCTGAAGGCTGTCAAGGTCCCTTTGGATGGCATCCTGTCCCTCAGACAGGTCAGCCACAACACTCAGCTTGATGTCATCCACAGAATTGCTGAGGGTGCACACAATCCCACTGCCCATGTCATTGGTGAAGATATTAAATAGTATTGGTCCCAGTACAGATCCTTGAGGGACACCCCTTGCTACTGGTTTCCACTTGGACACTGAGCCCTTGACTAATTCATTGAACAGCGCCATCCAGCTAATTCCTTACCCGTTTAACAGTCCGTCCGTCAAATCCGTACCTCTGCAATTTAGCGGTAAGAATGTTGTGGAGGTCCAGGTGAACAGTAGGCTAAATGTGAGTGAGCAGTGAAGGCTCTCTGTGTACCAGGCTGTATCCACAGGATTGTAGCCAGCAGGTCAAGGGAGGGGATTATTCCTTTTTACTCAGCACTAGTTAGACCACATCTGGAATACCATGTCCAGTTTTGGACTCCCCAGTGCCAGATAAGTGCTGGTAAGGTTGAGTGAGTTCAGCAGAGAGCCACTGAGATGGTCAGGAGCTGGAGTACGTGATGTGCAAGGAGAAGCTGAGGGAGCTGGGCTTGTTCTGGACTTGAAAGGAGGTGATTTCAGGAGGACCTTCCCACCTAGATTAGTCTGTGATTCTGTAGCTGGTGAGGAGCTCAGTAAAGAGGTATGTAGCCTTTCACTGTTTTGTTTTGCAGAGTCTCACCAAGTCCTTGCTCAGCTGCTGGACACCCTGTTGGTGATCGGCACAAAACTCACAGAGAATCCGTCTGTCAGGATGAGACTGGTAGAGGTAGCCTGCAAGGTAAGGCGACCTCCCTGCGGCAGGAAACTGTTATCACTGCCACAAGAAAAAAATAGGTAGTCAGTGTTTAAATTATTTTCATTTTTCTCAACAAACTGTTACAATACTAACACTTTTTTTAACTGCTAGGAATCTTAAAATGATTAGTGGTTTCGAAGGGGTGAAAGAACAGTAAGAATCCGGTTACATCTGTCCCTTCTCTTCCCTTCCACAGCATTTGACAGATTCTTCCCACGGTGTGAGAAACAAGTGTCTTCAGTTAATTGGCTGTCTTGGACCAGTGGAAAAAGGTGTTGCAAAAGAAGTTGAAAGCCAGGCTGCCAAAGATGTCCAGAAGATAATAGGAGATCATTTTAATGACCAGGATCCTCGTGTTAGGACTGCAGCTATAAAAGCCATGGTAAGTGTTGCTGGTACAGTGGAATAAACTGTTTGAGGTTATATAAGGAAGCTGGTAGGTGGCTGCAAACTAATCCAAAGAGGTTTGGATTAGAGATTATTTAATTTAGTAAATGTCCATTTAGCATATCAAAATTACCTGGAAGAATAAGCTAGGTCTTGAAATATGAGAGTAATGTGAGATCTCAAAGATCGTTTTAGTGACTCCTAATAATTTCTGTTTCAGCTATAGCTGAAGAAGCTTTTCAGTTTGACTTTTTTGAGTGTATGTAGGCTCTTTGTTTCAGTGTCAAATCTGTATTTCTTGAGTTAACGTTGGTTACCAGAATTACAATAAGCCACTAGTGCTCCAACATGCAAGATAGCTGCTTATGACAGGAAACCTGTGTGATAAGTCCAGAAAGAATTGTGTTTATTTGTTTTTAAACAACACTTATGTTTTACTTCATGGTCATGCTCATTAGCATTCTCTAACTGTTTATGAGGTTTGTCTGGTTTTCACGTGGGCTGGGGCGTGGGGACTCTTCAGAAGTTTTTAGCTTTGCAAAAACGCAAGCAAAGACTGTTCACTTGAGAATTTTGCTTAATGCGAGTTACCTGTGAGGATATGGGTATACAGAAGTTTCTCTATTACCCTTATGGTTTATAACAATATCCTATCTGACATGATGGTCAACAAGGGTATTTGAATTAAGGATATTGAATTAACACTGTTAAACTCCAAAGAAAGAAGGATGCATTTGAAGAGATCAGATTGCACTTGAATCTATCTGGGATCTCCCTCTGCTGGAGGTTGCATGGAGACATCCTGCATGAATTCAGGGTCACTAACCACTTTTAGTGCTCTTGATAGTAGTTTTCCTTGCTACTGTGTTTGTGTGTTTTGTTTTTTTTTTCTTTAATTTTATCACTGGCTTGTTGTACTTTGAAGAAGGGGATATAGAAAAGCAACCGTTTCTTGTTGACTGTATTCAACCAGGTATTATTCCTTTGTTTATAAGTCAGATTCATGATACCATCTTATTCTGGATAGAAACAAGTGTTCAGTAGGACAGTTTTTGGTGTTCCTCTGGTTTAGTAATTAGAAGAATTGATTGACAATGCTGCTTTTGGGTCCCTGTTTCAGGAGTGGTAGTAAACTACTTATTTTGAAGATTCCTATATCTGTTTTAATTGTGGTTGAATATGGTTAATGCAAAATAATTGTTTGAAGGTTGGGGGAATGGACAGATAGTGTATTTATATAAAATGTATTTTCCTAATCCATCTGAGTATGAATGGCTGTGAAGTTTCAAAAAAACCATACTGAAGTCAAGATTATTATTTAAAATATTTATGGCCAAGATAATGAATATTTTAATTACAAACAACTAAGTTTACTCAAAGCAGAAAAAACAGTGGTGAAAACTTAATCAGTGTCACTTAACCTGTAGTTACACTTTCCTGTGTTTGTTTTTTTCTGTAGCTGCAGCTTCATGAAAGAGGATTAAAATTACAGCAGGCTATTTACAGTCAGGTAAATCCTTGTGTTTGTTTATTTTGTACTTGTTTGCATGTCTTGCTTTTTAGATTCCGTGACAGTGTGCTTTGAGAGGAGGAGGGTACAGAGCAGAGGTGGAATATTTTGCACTTAGGTTGCTTATATTCCTTATTGTCCTATAGCAGTGGAAATAAAAATCTATTTTGCATCCATTGTGCTTAAATGCACTGAAACATATGCTTTGATATATATTGTTTATTGGGGGAGATAACCATGGGAAGGGCAAGACATTACATAATTATTACTATCATCTGGCAGTCTCCAAGTCTTAAACCCTTGTTCATTGGAGAGTACACACGAAACCTGTATTTGTTACGTCAGTAAGGCTGCGCAGCTGAAGTCTGTATCAAGTTAGTTCTATTACAGATTCCCATTTTGTGCTTCCTGCGTAGTTCAGGCAATTCTGGAGTTTTACAGCATGTGCCCGATTGACTTTATTAGGACTAGCCTACCTGTTCAAACTTGGAAATATTAGGGAGTAGAAGGGAAGACTGAATTCATCCTGATTTTTTTAATCTGTCCTAGCTGATTCATGGTAAGGATACTAATTGCACTGTGGGAAGTGAATGACAGCTTGGGTGGAAATTTTTCAGGTATATTAGGCTGTGAATCTTCTTTCAGGCCTGCAAGCTGTTGGCAGATGATTATGAGCAAGTGCGCAGTGCTGCAGTTCAGCTAATTTGGGTCCTCAGTCAACTTTACCCTGAAAGGTAGGTACTATGCAAAGTGACTCAAAGTGTTGGCAGAGTAATCATCCTAATCCTGAGAGGTTTGTGTTGGTAAGTCTGAGGAGTAGCTGTTAGAAAATTGATGTGTACAAGTTGCTGATACCTGGTAAGAATGCACTGATCTGGGTGAAGTTTTGGTTCCTGGTGTTTGGACATCCACAGGCATTCAGCATAGTTCTTTCTTACTTGATGCCATCCAGCATGGCATAAGATCAGTAAACTGATTTGTGTTTCTCTGTTAGCATTGTCCCAATTCCTTCTTCTAATGAAGAAATTCGCTTGGTTGATGATGCATTTGGAAAAATTTGTCATATGGTTAGCGATGGTTCCTGGGTTGTTAGAGTACAAGCTGCTAAGTTATTGGTAAGTTGCATTCTTTTCTTCTCTAGCTGAGAATAGTTCATCTCATGTTACTTTACTTTTTCCACGTGTATTTGAAAAGAAATGGGAGGGTGTTTAAAAACTGTATAGGTAGATTTCTACCAAAATTATGAGAAGAAAGAAATGAGAGAGATTGGGGAAACCCGAAAGTTTCTCAGCTGAACTATGCAGTGAGTCTTTCCTTGAGAGCAGAGGGTTGGATATTGAAGGAAAAAGCAAGTACTTGTCATAATTCCCTCTACTTCTCCAGCACAGGACATGTAAACCAGCTGAACTCAAGAAAGACCATATTAACCTCAGGGGGAAAATAAGATGTTCTGACCATCATAAGTAAACTTCTTTAGACTCTGGCATACGGTGGTGTCAGGCATTGTATAAAGCTATTAGAATGTGTGGATAAGATTGGACGCCATGTTGGGATAAGTCAGAAAATTATATGGTGTAATTTAAAATAATCCTGTTTCTTCCTTTTGATTTTTTTTTTGTCATTTTTTTTCTTTAGGGTTCTATGCAACAAGTTAGCTCCCATTTCTTAGAGCAGACCCTTGACAAGAAACTCATGTCAGATCTGAGGGTATGTAAATGGTTGGGTTTCTTTTTACTGGGTGTAATGTACTAAAATCGCACAACAGGTATGTTAATGTTGCGTGTGTTTGTTTACTATGTCCTTGCCTCAAGGCTGCTGAGAGTTAATTCGTGATGACAGGTTTTCTTATAGATTAAAGTCAATGATGCAATTGCTAGTTTTAGATTTCATTAGCCGAGCATGTCATAAACAGCTCTAGGTTATTCAGGGTTCACAGATGAGGGGTAAACCTTTGTGTTCTTCTGACAGTCTTTTGGGCTAAAAGCTTTTATTTATTGTGTATGGAAAGATTGCATCCTAGTTTTAGGAGCAAGCTTATGGAAACGTTCTGCAAGATCCAACCAGTAGACCTAGACATTTCAAGAGACGTGAGTAGCTAAAGGGTGGGACTCCTGAGGCCTGTGAGCAAAACTTTTCAGTAAAATTCCTTTCTTAAGCAACTCACTGGAGGTGTCAGGTTCAGCTTTTCTGTCTACAAAAGAATGGTGAAGCTAGAGCTGCTAGTTTTTGTGGGTTGCTTTGTAAAGGCTGTTAAAGAAAGTGCTGCGTGGTTTTCTTTGCAGTGTGGGGGGAGAGGAGATGGACTAGCAAGCATGCTGAATGAATATTGCATTTTACACATAGCTGAACTCTGTATAGTATTGATAGTCATTTAAGTGTTTAATTGCAGTTTAGCAAGTTGAACTGCAAAGTGATAGCATCTATTTTTGCAGATCAGTTGTTGGATACTTAACTAGGCAGACCTTTGCTCTGACCTGGTTTGGCTGTTCTTACAATGGATATCTAATAATATGCTAATTAAAATATATTAGTTATTATCCTTTCCCAACATCAAAAGCACAATGTTACTGGCAATTAGAAGTATTCATAGAAGAGAAGGTACTGTTTGCTCTTCTTAGCATTTGCATGTGTCTGTCAATGTCTAAGCCTCTAGCTACATCTATTTTCAAATCCCGTAATGCCATTTAATATTTTCTTCAGTCACCTTTAAAGTTTACCATGGTTGTAACTGAAAAACTTGTTTGGACAGAGGAAGCGCACTGCGCATGAACGAGCCAAAGAACTCTACAGCTCTGGGGAGTTTTCAAGTGGCAGAAAGTGGGGAGATGATGCTCCCAAAGAAGAAATCGATACGGGTGCTGTAAACTTGATTGAATCAGGAGCATGTGGGGCTTTTGTTCATGGCCTGGAAGATGAGATGTATGGTAAGTGTTAGCTTATTATGGAATGACTAAGGGAGGAGATGCGTGCTGGCTACTAAGCTTTTTTTTGGGGGGGTGGTGGCTGTTTTTTTTTTTTAGTCAAAGTAGATCACTTGGCTATTGTGTTTGGGGTTTTTTAACAAATCGTGGACTTCAGGATGGTGGGTTTTTATTCCATTGTGACCTCTGGTATGGCCGATCTTTCAAAGATGCTACAGTGTTGCACAGAATTTTGGATAGAAATGTTCCTTTGAGTAACCGAAACCAAATAGCTTCCTATATAAACAGTGAACTTTTAGTAAAGTATCTGGTAAGAATTGGTTGCTTAAGTTATGCAGAAACCCACTGGGATTATTTTTTTTAATTGACTTAAATTTAACAGTTGCATGTGGCTCTAAATTGGCAACATTGGTTGCTGCTATTTGAAGTTGGTGTTTTCTCTGCAAGGAGGAAAATCAGAATCATTTAAGTTGGAAAAGACCCTTAAGATCATCGAGTCCAACTGCTGACCTGACACTGCCAAGTCCACCACTGAACCATGTCCCTAAGCACCACATCTACACGTCTTCTAAATACCTTCAGGGATGAGGACTCCACCACTTCCCTGGGCAGCCTGTTCCAATGCTTGACAACACTTTCAGTGAAGAAATTTTGCCTAAGATCCAATCTAAACCTCCCCAGTGCAACTCAGGGCCGTTTCCTTTCATCCTGTCACTTGTTACTTGGGAGAAGAGACCGACCCCCACCT
>NW_009606645.1:5429-8580 GCF_000690535.1 Cariama cristata | reverse complement strand
TCCCTCAGCCGCTCCCCATCAGACTTGTGCTCCAGACCCTTCCCCACCTTCGTTGTCCTTCTCTGGACTCGCTCCAGCACCTCAAGGTCTGTCTTGTGGTGAGGGCCCCAGAACTGGACACAGCACTTGAGGTGCGGCCTCACCAGTGCCCAGTACAGGGGGACAATCACTGCCCTGGTCCTGCTGGCCAAACCATTGCTGATACAGGCCAGGATACTGTTGGCCTTCTTGGCCACCTGAGCACACTGCTGGCTCATGCTCAGGCAGCTGTCAACCAACACCCCCAGGTCCTTTTCTGCCAGGCAGCTTTCCAGCCACTCGTCCTCAAGGCTGTAGCATTGCATGGGGTTGTTGTGACCCAAGTGCAGGACCTGGCACTTGGCCCTGTTGAACCTCATACAGTTGGTCTCGGCCCATGGATCCAGCCTGTCCAGATCCCTCTGCAGAGCCTTCCTGCCCTCCAGCAGATCAACACTCCCACCCAACTTGGTGTTGTCTGCAAACTGGCTGAGGGTGCACTCGATCCCCTCATCCAGGTTATTGATAAAGATATTAAACAGAACTGGCCCTAATACTATAAATCAGAATTTGTCGAACTTGTTTAAAAGCACTATAAGGAACTTGTGCCCATAGAGTCCAGTAATCATTCATTTTGTAAACATAACTTCCATCCTAACAAAGGTTAGAACTAGTGGAGACAAACCCACATATTCTTCAAAATATTTTGGAATCCAACTGCTACTACAAACAGAAGTTTTCTTTTTTTGATTTCCAGGCCAATTTTATCCATAGCCAATTTATATCCATTTGTTCTTAGCCAGTGGTAGGTGTCAGATAAATAGTTGTTGCTTCTCTCGTGGACTGGCTTCCCTAAAGAATTCATAGGCAGCTTTCATTTTGCAAGAACCTAAACAAGCTAGGCTCCTTTTAGTCCCTGCTGCTGTAAAAGCTTTCCTCTTGGCCAGCTAGAATGCATTATTCTTGAAAATTGGTGACTGGATCTGTATGTTTTCAGGTACTTAAATTTCAGGTGAGGTCTTGCTTACATTTTTAACAATGTTATTGATAATTATTCTTCTTTAATGGAAATACGTATCTTCTGAGGTCACATCTGTCTGTTCCATAGTGCTATTTTATTGATCTCTTGTGGTACTGCTGTGATGGACTTGGAGGCCGTAGTCTCTTTCCAGCAGATTATATCTGATCTGTTGTTTTAAAGAGGATGAATTATGAGTGTCAAACTGGAACGCAGTTATTCTTAAGCTCCTAGGTTTGGCTGTAGCATTGCCCATGCTGATGGCCTCAGGGAAGTCTGTGTGCTACCCTTCCCAGCCTAACTTTCCTGTGGGTAAAGTGAAGATTTATATTTCTGAAGGCTATTGAGAATGGCTGGTATTTGCATAGAACCATGAAAATGCCGAGCTCTGAATGTTACTGCTGAATTTGCTTTTAATGTTCCTGGAAGGATGAGGCTAAATTTGAAAGTACAAAACTGTAACAAAAATATCGCTATAGATTTTGTTGTAAAAGTTGGTTTATTGTTCCATAGTCCTGCAAATAGAAGCATGTTTTCCTGGTAGCTGAACTCTCCCTGAAGCTTGAAAATGCAACTTTTTTTTTTCTTTCCTAACCAGCAGTAAAACAATTTTTCACTGGTTCAGTCCATTGACCTGTGAAACACATTCTCTGGTTTCTTGTGCCGTAGGTCTTGTGGCAGTATGGGGGCTATTGGGGAATGTCGATAAAACAGACAGATGTGGAATATACACAGATCTTCTTCCACTGCAGCATTTTTAAATACTGCTGAGCTCTCTTCTTCCTTACTTGCAGTGCTGCTTCATTTCTTGAATTCCATGTTGTAACTTAAATCTGAATTAGTGTGTCGGTTTATGAAAGCAATATTGGCAAAATGTTTTTCTTCTCTTAATACCTTGATCTTAATGACCACAGAGACTCGTAGTTGTGACAAAAGCTTTGTTACTGAATAAGCAGGGGTCTTGCTGTGTTTGCGTTTTTCTACTTAATGAGAATCATCAGGAGTCAAATACGTTCTTTGAGAACAATAGGCCTAAAAGCTACACATGTGTTAAAGTAAATGTTTTCAAGATGAACTAATTTGAATGAAAACTAGAAGTATGTTTAAAACAATAATGTTTGCAAGACATCAGATTAATTCTCATTTTTATGATCCCAGCGCGTAAATGTTATGGAAGCTAACGAGGATGGCTGTAGGGAAGAGAATCTCATCTCCACTTAAGTTTGTTATATTTGGGTACTCTTCAAATTCCTGCGATATTTTACAGCATAAATACACTCTAGACACTTTTCGATGCTTTTTGCTTAAATTCGGAGTCATTTTAATAATTAGGTGGCACCTTTTTCCTTTTCTTTTGAGGAATCTGAAGTCACGAAGCAGAGGAATTTCATTCTGTTTACTGCCAAAATGCTGATACTCTAGGGCTTTTCAGCAATTCATAAAGTGCTACGTAGCAAGTTAAAAATGCAGTGAATGTTCCAAGCAATTAAAATGTCAGGAAGAATCAAGCAAGCAGAGTTTAATTATCTAAATTAGTTTGCATAAGATACCAGGGTTAATGCTACACTTGCAGAGCACGCTATGAAATACGTAATATTTGTTGCTGGGTAGGAGACCTGTTTTTCACCTGCAGGTCCCTCTTGCAGATGCTTACGACAGCAGCACACGCTATATTAGAGGTGAGGTTTTTGATTTGAAGACTTGCCTCTGGAAAGGTCCCCAGCAACATGGGTCCGTGCTTAGTCTCCATCATCCTCAGGGTTTCCTTAGCATCTCCTGTCCTTAGCCCAGACCTTGAATAATACGAGGCCTGGCTGTGGGGTGGTATGTCCGTTTAAACAGCACTTACGATTAATTCCCTCCCTGTCTTTTAACAGAGGTTCGAATCGCTGCAGTTGAAGCCCTCTGTATGTTGGCTCAGTCCTCGCCTTCTTTTGCGGAGAAATGCCTGGATTTTTTGGTTGACATGTTTAATGATGAAATTGAGGAAGTGAGGTTGCAGTCAATACACACTATGAGAAAAATTTCCAACAATATCACGCTGCGGGAAGACCAACTGGATACTGTGTTAGCTGTCTTGGAGGTAAGAAATTCTTGAGGGAGAAAATTGCATTC
>NW_009606645.1:0-5398 GCF_000690535.1 Cariama cristata | reverse complement strand
TCCTGCTTTCTTTGGAGTGCTTAATTATATAATGCTAATCAGCCCCTTCCTCTTAGTTGTTGTTTGGGTTTTTTTTCTCTCTTTTGAACACACCCAAAGGCTCCAAATCTAGTAGCTTGTAAGCTCCAAGACAACAGAATACTTTTGAAATAGATGAATTTCAGATAAAAACTCTTCCCTTGATCACTGCTGTCGACTCCTATGTGTTTCCTTCTATCACATTTCGTGGCCCAGCACTCTGCACCACTTAATGTTGAATACAACTTCATTTTCTTTCTTTTGTTCAGCTGCTTTGGCTATACCTTTGCTTACCAAGCAGAGCCAGGGCACGGGCCTGAGATCTCTCTTCTGACTGTTCAGAGAGTTTGTTAGCATGCTCTGCAGTATAATTTTAGGTTTTCCCAACCTGCATCTTCCCAGTCAGTGCTCAACCAGGATCTAGGGGCCAGCATGGCTCAGCTGCTGTTCCTGGTTGATAGGGTTGATTCGGGAAGGGGAAGAGCTTTTGGCTGTATGAGCAGTGCTGTGCCAAACTGCTTCCCCTCAGACCTGATTTATTTGCTAAGCTATAGCCCCTGAGGTGTGGGGCTTTTTTTTTTTTGATTCTGCTGCGTGTGGTAGGCAAGTTTCTGCTGCTTTTAGGTAGTTTCCCTGCCGTGGGTGGTGCCGCAAATCTGCTATTTCTGTCTTTTCATCTGCGGTTCGCTTGACCCAGGGCAACAGTGACTTCTTTCAGTTGCGACCCAGGAAGAAGCAAACTAACTAACCTGTTTTATCAGTCTGTAACAAATGCTATGGCATATGATCTGAATTTGCAAGTGCACCAATGAGTTTTAGGTGCCTCACATTTTTATGTAGTTGATTTTGTTCAAGCTGGGGACCTGTGCATCAAGTTATAAAAACATCCTAGTTAGGCTGGGGTTCTGTCTTACGCTTCTGTGCTGACTCATCACGTATGCTAAATCATACATGTATTATGGTTTATATTACCATAATTATTATCAGGTATTGGGATAGCTAAAGTGTGAGAATTATTAACATTTTAATGGATTTGGCTGATTCTGAAAGGTGCTTGCTTGCTTTCTGTAAAATCCATCTTCCAGTACCAAAATAAAGGATATAGAAAAATGGCATTAACTTTAGTGCCTAAATTTGTTCTGAGAGTGTAAATATGGAACAGTTGGGTGCCGGGGTAACTTCTGTTTTCACCCCACTGCTTTGACTTTATCTGAATAACCTCTGCCAGCTACTCCTTGCTTTTCTGACCAAGCTTTGGATTCTGCTTTACGTGTTGTCCTTGATCTTGGTTTCTCTTGGGTTGTGCTCCTCTCTGTCCCTTCGGAGTCTTCTGCCTTGCTTGTCTCTACTGCCCTTCCAGTGGTCTGTGCAACTCTCCTGGAGTATTTTATGTCTGTAGTCATTTCATTCCTGTCCTTAGAGTACATATTCTCTTTTGGTCATAGTCTGCCTTCCACCACCAAAATAAGGAACGTCTGAACAGCCCGACTGTGCTTTCCTCTTTTGATCGTTTGTGTGCATTGGCCATCATTTAAGAGCCTTTACAAGAGGACTGCTCTTTCTTCTTCTGTGTAAGACAGTGATGAATGAGCTGTTGATACTTAGCAAATTATAATTTAAAAAAAAAAATCCACCATTGAAATGCATCCAGTTCTTGTATCCTATCAAATTTTTACATTTTATCCAGCAGTGCCACACAAATGCTGATAGCAAGGAAGTGTAATACATTGATATGGAACAGCAAGGTGGTTTTTGGCAGAAGGAATGTAAATTAATTAAGCTGGAGTTCAGCCACAGCACTTCTAAGAATACTGCTTGGAGATTGCATGAGCTCCTCTCTACAACGTAACCCTGGTCTAAAAAATAAAATGGGTGCAATGTGACTTTAAAAGTGGTACACTAGTGATCCCATATGATCATAACGGAGTTCCTGACCGAACTTGTGTGTTTTATTTTTTTATTGCCTATCTGTAAACCCGTGGTTAGGTCAAGTTCCTTTATCCTATAGATGATCATTGTTAATCTAGTCTGTCCAGCCATTGACATGTCCTCAACGCTTACGCAAACCCTCTGGAGGCTGGTGACTGGGTTAAAGGCTTGTAGAATTGAGCTTCATGTGTTGAATGATAAAAGGCTTTTCCAAAGACAACAAAACAGTCTTTGGTGATTGTTTTGCTGAGTTACCCAGCACCTTCCTGTTCTGTTACAGCCTGTGCCTAAGGGCACAACATCACCCAAACCAAATGGTAATTCTTGCTCTGCTGGAGAAGGTCAGCAGTGAAGCAGTTCCCATTCATTCCAGTAAATTAAGCACATGGGTGGATGAGACCAGCAGGAGACCCTGCTGCAGTTACCGGTCTGTCACTTCATCTGTGCTTAGCTAAGATAACTAGAAACCTGTGCTGTTTTCCAGATGCCTCAAGTACTAATTCAGCCAAGGAGCAGGAACTGCTACCTGTTCCTTGCTATAGCAAGGAGCCTGAGAAGATACAGGCATATCTGTCTCAGCACTTACAGGTGTCTTGGGTTGGGGTTTGTGGATTTTTTTTTAATTAGGATTCTTCAAGGGACATTCGGGAAGCGCTTCATGAACTACTGTGTTGCACCAATGTCTCGACTAAAGAAGGCATCCATCTTGCACTGGTGGAGCTGCTGAAAAACCTGACTAAGTATCCCACAGACAGAGAATCCATATGGAAGTGAGTGTGTTTGGTGTGCTTGTGTGTCTACTTGTTTTCCTATTCTTTTTAGTAGTTGAGGCATTAGGCAAATATTGAGCTAGCTAAGGAGGTAACAGGTACTGGAGGTGTACAGTCCTGTTATTCTATAAATATTTGGAATAGTGGCTATACCAAGCATTGTACATATTCATGACTGATGTGGAAACTGTGCGGTTCTTGCTTCTTGGTACTTGTACTGGGAGTCCAGAACTGACGATCACTCCTGGAAACAGCCTTTTATTACAAGCACTCAAGGCATTCCCAGAAAAGATGAATTCAGCCTTCAATTTAAAACCTCATCTCTTCTATGCAACTACATTAAATTGTAATATTTACCAGCAGTTGATTACATCTGTTGTGACAAGTGGATTGGCTATGTGGCTTTGTGCTGTTGGAGGGACTTTTTCTGTCTGAGCAAAAATAATGAACGTTTGTCTGGGGTTTTTTTTGGTTGTTTAATGGAAGCAACGAAGGAAGTGATGCTCCAGCACTCATGGTTTGAGATAGAATTCTTGGGTATTACTGGAAACACTTATTTTAGTCTGCTTTGTCTTCGAGTGTACTCTGACATTGTTTTTGGAGTTTGGTGAAGTTTTGTTAATTGGTTGGATTTTTACCTCCTCACTCCTTTATTTTCGAAGAAAAAAAATACACTCATTGGTTAGCATTTAGTATGAAAGCTTTTCTTGGGATGTATAGCTCCAGGTGTTAAGTATTTCTTGGACAGTTTAAATAAATTATTTTTATTACTGCTTGCTTTGTCAAGCTGACCTCTCAGTTTTCTTGGATCCTATCAAATGCAAATACTCAGCCGTGAAGAGACAGTACGCTTGGACGGTAGGATTTTGATGCTGACTGACGTCTCGAAGTGCCACTGCAAAATGAAGTAATAATGCTTTAAAATGTTGTCTTTTGCAATGTACGTGTTTAATAAGAAATATTTCAATCTGTATTTTCAGATGCTTGAAGTTCTTGGGAAGCAGGCATCCCACTTTGGTGCTTCCGTTAGTCCCAGAGCTGCTGAGCACACATCCGTTCTTTGACACTCCAGAGCCAGACATGGATGACCCAGCCTGTATCTTTTTCATGAAGCCAATTGATCATTTTGACTGTAATAGATTTTATTCGTATTTTCCTGATGCTCACATTTGTTCACAGAATCACGGACTGGTGGGGGTTGGCAGGGCCCTCTGGAGATCACCCAGTTCAACCTCCCTGCCAAAGCAGGGTCACCTACAGCAAGATGCACAGGATCCTGCCCAGGCGGGTTTTGAATATCTCCAGAGAAGGAGACTCCACAACCTTTCTGGGCAGCCTCTTTGTTAAACCATTTCAAACTTTAGCAGACAATCCTGTAGCTATTTCTGAATCCTTTTGCCACTTGGTTTTATTACTTGACAAGTGATGGAATAACTGTTATCTGGAGCCATCTTCATAAATAGCGCTGTGGTATAATTGGCCTTTTTTTATGCTATGGTGAATAATCTGTTTATCAAGCAACTTGTCAAGGTTTAGCTTTGCAGATGAGTCCTTTGATGATGTGAAAACATTGGTCTAGTTTGCACTGATTTTGAAGATGCTTTAGCTTTCAAATAAGAAGACTGGTTTTCCTTGTTTGTTTTCTTTTTAGGTAAAAATTCTGCTATCTTCAGTGTTGTGCAGTGTATAGAACAGCATCATCTCTTAGTATGGCAGTGGCTGAATCCCCATAATGCTGTAAATTTATCAACTTCTTGAAATATTTCAAAATCAGAAATCCTTATATTAATGTTAGCTCTTCTAGTGCTTCAGAATACAAACTATTATTGTTATACCATTATCCTTAACAATAACAGATGCCTTGGAAATCCGAAATACCATTTTTCCATTGTTCATTCTCCTTGCTTCCCTTCTGTGCTTTTGCAGAACATAATATTATTTCTGATGCATGCTGAGACATGTTAGACTGGAACAACTCTCTTCCTCTGTAAAGCTACTCCTTATTTCTCTCACCAGTCACAGGCTATCAGCTAGAAATTCTATACAGATTAAATAAATACCTTGTGAGAATTAGAAAGGGCTAGAATCGGGTGAAAGGATTAATCCATAATCAGATAATTGAGTAGTAATTTGAGTACATTTGTGCTATGAGTTGAAAGTTGAAGGAACGTTGCGAGAGGGAGAAAGCTGTTATTTAGCTCAATGCACCTTCCTGCCCTGAACTGAAGAGTATTATTTTAGAGAATGTTCTGGAGGTAACTTGCCACCAAATTTTGTGGAGATATACTATAAGAAGACAGGCCTGGGAGCCAGAAACTACAAGGTAGAACTGAATGGTATGTTTCCAGTGTAAACTGTTAATGAAAAGGATGGTTTTGTTTGATTCAAAGCACTTAGCAAATTTGAATCAGGTTAGTTGAATAGTTTCAGCTGAAAATTTGGAAAGGATTTTGGGCAAAGAGGAGAAATTGGTTTGTCAAGTGGAAACCTTTACGCTTGTTAGCCCATAGATGCACGAGATTTTTCAGGAGGTGAGAGATGTGTGTTCAGTCCCTTCTGTGACTGAACTTACTTCTTCCCTGAGCAGGTGAGTGCCCAGTTTCGGATCCTTTCATGCTTTCCTGTTAAGAGATCTTATGCTTGGGGTCAACCCTGTGTCCTGGTTTCAGCTGGGATAGAGT
>NW_009606644.1:30981-35221 GCF_000690535.1 Cariama cristata | reverse complement strand
CCAGTACAGGCTGGGGTTTGACCTGCTGGTCAGCAGCTCAGTGCAGAAGGACCTGGGAGTCCTGGTAGACAAGTTGACCATGAGCCAGCAAAGTGCCGTCGTGGTCAAGAAGGCTAATGGTATCTTGGGGTGCATGAAGAAAAGTGTGACCAGCAGCTCGAGGGAGTTTGTACTCACTCTCTATTCTGCCCTGGTATGGCCAAATCTGGAGTTTTTTTTTTGTCCAGTTCTGGGCTCCCCAGTTCAAGAAAGACAAGGAACTACTGGAGAGAGTCCAGCGAATGACAGCAAATGAAGAGGGGACTGGAGCATCTCCCTTATGAGGAAAGGCTGAGGGAAGTGGGTCTTTTCAGCCTGGAGAAGAGAAGACTGTGAGGGGATCTCATCAATGCTTATAAATACCTTAAGGGTGGATGTCAAGAGGATGGGGCCAGACTCTTTTCAGTGGTACCCAGTGACAGGATAAGGGGCAATGGGTCCAAACTGAAACTAGGGAAGTTCCGTCTGGATATGAGGAAGAACTTCTGTACTTTGAGGGTGGCAGAGCACTGGAACAGGCTGCCCAGAGAGGCTGTGCTCCTTCTCTGGATATACTCAAAACCCGCCTGGATGCGATCCTGTGCAACTGCTGTAGATGACCCTGCTTTGGCAGGACGTTGGACTGGATGATGTCCAGAGGTCCCTTCCATCACTGATCATTCTGTGGTTCTGTGAAACTGCTAAGTTATTCAGAGAATCAAAGAAGCAGGAACAAAAGTGAAAAGATACATCGTATGTGGTAGCACAGCTTAGAGGGAGAAAGGCAATTTACTGTGCACTAAGGATAAAATAGCTCTGAAGTTTGTCTTGTAGGCAAGGTTTCATCTTCCCATTCTCAGCTGAAATATAGAAAAGATGGATTAAAAAAAGAAACCTTTCATAATTCTTAGTTTCCAGCTGTGGTTTTAAAGTAGTCTGATTCAAGTGCAATGAGATTAGACAAACAAGGATGTATAATTTGGTAACCATTTTCTGAAGTGCATTTAAATTACTGCATGCAAGAAAACTTTATAGAAAGGACATTTTATTTCTTTTGCTGTTATAATATATACTGCCTTACAAAGAAGTGAAATGTGTACTGATGAGAATGAAATTCATGCTTGTTTGTTTTGTGGACCAGTTAAAGAAAAGTATTGTACAACATGTTGGAATACCTTAGATAAGTTGTTGAATTTTTAATTTTATAATAGGGAGGGGCTGATAAAAACACTTCTAGATATTTGGAGAAGGTCTTCTCAGTGCTTTTAGACTCAGTAATACCAGTATTTTGTACCTCTGCATCATTTTAGTATCTTTCTTTTGCCATAGAGTAATCACAGTAGAAGTTGGCTCCCTTGAGTCTTTGGTCAAAGCTGTTGATGTTGTAGTGTGAAGGACTATATGTACTCTGTCTGTTTTCTCTGGCCTTCTTTGTAAGGAGCTAATGGATTAGACCATTTCTGCTCTCTGTAATTGACTTTTGGTCATATTGCAGCCTAAGCTATGAAGGAGTAAGAGCTTGAATCCTTCTAATTCCACCTTTTTCTTTGGCAAGTTAGAGATGGATAACTGTGTTTAGCTCACTTTCATCTTGAGAGAAGAGTAATCCTGAGTTTCTTTCAGGCAAATCAAATTAATCAAGGGATATAATGTATTAATCTGTCAAAGTTGTTACTGCCAAAGTTACCCATAATATGTATTTGATCCTCTGAATTACTAAAGTTTTTACTACTGGTGTAATTCTGTTTCTTTTTCTCCAAAGATTGCAGCTAAACAAGCTGCAGCTGCTGCTACTCAGACTATTGCAGCTTCTCAGAACGCAGCTGTTTCAAATAAGAACACAGCAGCCCACCAGCAACTTGTGCAGAGCTGTAAGGTAAATATATCACAACCCACTGACAAATAAGTCCTGAACTCTGCTTTATGGGGAAGTGAAGATCACCTTCTATAATAATACTGTTGCAACCTCAAAAGGGAGATTTTAAAAAAAAACAAACCACAAACAAAAAACCACTACCACACACATTCATCTGTATGGATTCTGGAGAACCTGCATTTATTGTGTTATCCATATTTTCCATGCATTACTGTATGGAGAGTTTTGGAAAGCTGAGCTACTGTAAGTGCCATGGCTGTTACAAATACCCCTGCAAACACCTTACTAGAAAGGATTGACAGGCTTATATACCTCAGCATGTATCTGTTGAGTAACAGCCAATTCACCTGAAGCAAGTGCTTTAAGTAAAAGTTTTGCTGCAAATCAGTCAGCAGTACTGTATATGCAGAGCTGTGCTAGAAGCACTGTGCGGAGGGGTCTGGTTGCTCAGAATTTTGTACACTGGCAAGAAGTCTTGGCCGCATGTTCGGTGTATGAATGTGCTCTTCAGCAAGTGAGTAGCTCTATGATCATCAAAACAGGCTGTTGAATGATACATGCAGTGAAATGGGACCGAGGTCTGCTATGGAATAAAGGTAACCTTTGAATTTTCCACACTGAAGGATGGAGTGGCAATAGTGATTTATACTGTAATGGAGTGAAATCCTTATTTAATGTATTAGTTATATAACTAACAACTCTGATCTTGCTATTCTGATGTTCAGCTTACAAGCAACTGGGACCTTAAATGTCACTGTAAAAAATAAGTTACAGACCTTACTATATGGTTAACATGTTTCCTAGTTTGAAGTTAAAGCTGCCAAGACCACAGATTTCAAGGTATGCCTGAAGTCAAGCACATTTTTATAGTTCTAAACTAGAATTCAGTCTAGTAAGAAGCTGTTCTCTTTTGTGTTTAAGCTACATTTGGCAGCTTAATTTTTAGCTCTGAGTAATGTTGCTTCAGGGTTTTTAAAGAAATTGCATTTAAAAAATTGAAAAATACAATAGAATGCAAAAGGGTTTTCTTCTGGATGGAAAAGCAGTTATGTGGGGAATGAGAACAAAAAACATGAAAGAAGGCATCGTTAAAAGCCACGTTAACATTGAGCAATTATTTCTTGTCATGGTGGTAATCCTAAGAAATGTTGGAATTAAATAATTATTGTAGCTCAAGTACATCTCAAAATTGTGTTGTAGGCAGCTGCTATTTCAGTATGAATTTAAAAAAAAAAAAGCAAGCTGATTCACTATATTGCTTACAGTTCATTCTAATTTGATCTTGGTGATGATTTATTAGATAGCAGAGAAGGATTTATTAGATAGGAGAGAAGATCCAGTACTCTTTTACTTTGGGGGGGGAGGCGGGGGGGAGCAGAATTAGTATTGCACTGCTGACATAAGTGTTATTGTGAAATGAACGGATAGGTAACACAAATCTGGGCAGTCCAGGAATAAAGTTTTAGCAATACACACTTCAGAATGCTCCAGCCATACTACAAAGTTGGTATTGTTAGAAGTCAAGGAAAAGTAGGCTGAGGTGCTTGTGTTGTAAGACGGGTTTTTTTTTCTGAAAGCAAGACATTATCTTGTAAAATCTGTCAGCTCTGTTACTGGCATGTGAGCATGCGAAGGAAGTAATTCAAAGTACTTTGTGTACATAATTTTGCAGGAAAATTTAAAATTGTTTTGTAGGATTTTTAAACTAATGAGTAGCTTGAATAAAGATTTCTTAAGTAAAGTAGAACATCTCTGAAAAATCCTATCGTATATTAATTCAGTTCCATGGAATCCTAAATGAATTCTGTGAAGGCACAAGAGTATTGTACCTGTGAATACTACAGATTGTCTCTAAGGGGGGTGGGGAGAGGGCTGGCTTTAGTGTCAGAGGGTTTGGAGTTTTTATTTATCTACTAAAAACTTTTCTATTTGTTTATTATAGAATGTTGCAGACCACATTCCTCAGTTGGTGCAGGGTGTACGTGGAAGTCAAGCTCAGGCAGAAGACCTCAGTGCCCAGCTTGCTCTAATAAATTCCAGCCAGAACTTCCTTCAGGTGAGGTGAATCAATCAGTGTAGTAGATTCCATGAGAACAAATGGCGTTTTTTAGTGCTGTATGTTTTTATTTCTGACAAGCAGTAAACTGTTAAGAACCATGTGGAGAAGTTGATCGCTGACTGTGAGCCACAGCTAAGGAGAATTTAGTTCCTCAGGTCAAATGGCTGAAGTATGTAAGTATGTTGAATCTGTGGAAAGTGAAAACTGCCAAAACTGAGGATAAAAGTAACAAGAAAACTAAAGTGTATGGAGAAGAAACATTCATTGATGTAGCACTTGCCTTCTGG
>NW_009606644.1:19495-30950 GCF_000690535.1 Cariama cristata | reverse complement strand
AAGAGTTTAAAGAATAAAATGAAGAGAACTCATCATCTTTCTAAGCAGAGATCTGAATATGTGAGACCCCAGCTGTTGTAACCTTTTTCAGTGAAGGTAAAATTGGTGTTGCAGCAACAAGCTCCAGAATTCTTCAAAAATAAAAGTGAATATTGCCATGGTTTTTTAGATACTAGCCTGCATACACAATGGATCTTGATCAAAGTTTCAAACAAAACGCAAAATTTAACTCTGTGCTTCTTCCAAAACATCTTAAAAAAATATTAAGCACTGATAACAGAACTATTCGGTTCATTGTTGACATTACAAGAAACAAACATGAGAAACTAATTCTCTAGGTAATAACATAATCATTACTTGGCACTGGTTAGTCCTGCCTTAAATGTGGCTGCTGTTAGCAGGTTCTTTATGGTCTTATGTAGGCAGAGATACCACAAACCATGCTCTCACTCTGAGTATTTTCCTACATGGTTCCTTCTGGATTTATTAAAATGATCCATCTCCCCTCTGGCTGTATGTGTGTACCATGGTGATGGTGAGAATCAGCAAAGTATTTTAATTGTATTAGCAGCAAACCTTGTGAGGGATCATTGGCTGAATTACAGTTTTAATTTACAGAATTTCAGCAGAGTTTAATATTTAGAAACACTGAGATAAATTTGCCATCTGCACCACCTGGACTTGCTTGTACTACACGGATGCTGAGTGGCAAAACTGCACATTAAGATATTTTTTAAATAGTCTATGTGAGTACTCAAAGGTCTCAGGCAGACATTAGTACCAATGAAGTAGTCATTGTACTAGTAAAGCACAAATGAGTCCTGCTGCAGAGGACACTGCAGTATGGAATTATGACAGGGTGCAGCATATTAATAAAAGGTTGGAATCTAGAATGTGTACGGTTAAGGAGCAGGGAAGTGCATGAACGGGTTATTACAGACGATCTAGAAACCTCATGTGTGTGTGAATGGAGAAAGCAGTTCGTTTATTGAATCCTAAGCCTTCTTTAAAGAAAATGAGCTAGTAAAACCAATTGTGTTTACTGCTCTTCTTTGAACAGCCTGGAAGTAAAATGGTGGCATCTGCTAAAGCTGCAGTCCCCACTGTGACTGATCAAGCAGCAGCAATGCAGCTAAGTCAGTGTGCAAAGAATCTTGCTACCAGCTTAGCTGAACTACGAACCGCCTCCCAAAAGGTAAATAAATACTAGTTTTAATCAGCTAAAGCAAGATCGCTTGCGTGGTGGCCACAGGCTCACTCTTGCTTGGTCAACCATGTCTCCCTCAAGGCAGTGTTCACTTCTTAGTGTTGCTTAGGGTTTGCTCAGACTCCCAGGAGGCTTCTTTGTCATAGTGGAAAGGGGATGGAGAAGTGGCAAGAAAACTGAAAAGCTTGTGCTACCCTTTCCCTACCAGAAAGACAGGAGGAAGGTATACACAGAGCAGCACATCAAAGCTCTGAGTTGCTGTTATATCTGAAGAAGAGCAGGGAAAGGGGAGCATGTCTGATGCACCTGCCAAACTGGGGAGAACCCAGATACAGCACTGCTGTGGTGAATGTTGTGATTGTGAACTGGAGCTATCATCTCTAAAATTCAGGGAAGGAGAGGCTATCTGTGTTTCACATGCAGATTTCTAAACTATGTACGAGTTTAAAAAAATCGGTGGAAAGTCTGTGCTTTTTTGTGTACACTGAGGCCCAAAACCAGGGTTGTAGCATATAGGTGGCTACACCTGAGCTAATGTTAAAATTTCCAGCTTGGATACTGATGATTGTGGGCTGCCACATCAGAGGGTTCGATGTGACTTTAGTCACAATGCATAGTTAGGTTTTTTGTTAAAAGTTAAGTCCAGACCACACCAGTTATTTTCTCAGTACCTGGACTGTCTAGTGTAAAGCTATGCGTATGCAAGCTAAGTACATCTCATTCCCCTGGTGGCTCTTAACCATGTGTTATTCTATTCACAAGCTAAGGATATTGTGCTGGAGTTTGGAATCCATGATGTCTAACACTTGGAATGCCCACAATGGCCTCTAAAATCATGAGAGCAATAATTTGGGAGGGGGAGATTATATCTGAAGCATTTTACTGTTTCTGAGAGAAGCTTACAGCTGCTAACAGTGATATTGATCTGATTTCTGAATAGGCTCATGAAGCATGTGGCCCAATGGAAATTGATTCTGCTTTGAATACAGTCCAGACACTCAAAAATGAACTGCAAGATGCAAAGATGGCAGCTGTGGATGGACAGTTAAAACCTCTCCCAGGAGAAACTGTAATTGAGCAAGGATGTTCTTCATTTAAAAACAAACTAAGTTAGCTGTTAAAAATTTTAATTAGAGGCAAAACAAGTTGTAAGGCTTTGTATAATGCTGATACTGATAATATTTTGCACTAATTCTCCTAAAAAGAGTATATATTCCTGCTACACCAGAAGCATGTTCTGTAGCAGAATTACTCATAGGATTGTGAAGCCTCCTTCTCTATTGTACAAATTACAATTTAGTAGCAGCAGTATTTTGGTCTTTTCTTGTCAAAAATAATTTCTTTTCAATAGAGACCAAGATGAGAACTCTATAGTTCTAAGACTGCAAGTCCTGGTAGGCTTAGAAAGTGAAATGTTTTATCTGGCAAAAACCTCATTCTCCTCAGATGAAGGTATTGATAGTTTCATTGTTCTTATTACCCAATATGTTAATTTATTTCACTCTGGACAGGGAAAACATGCTAGTCATGTTTCAGAGAAACTGTGTGTGTGTTTGGTAGCTGAGGGTAAAAGCTTGGATTTTGTGGAATGAGGAATTTTTTAGTAATATTTAAAAAACAAGTGTGTTTTACTTTAGCTTAAACAAAGACTTTTGTCCTTTGCAATTTTTCACAGCTTGAGAAATGCACTCAGGACCTGGGAAGTACATCCAAAGCAGTTGGTTCTTCAATGGCCCAGTTGTTAACTTGTGCTGCTCAAGGCAACGAGCACTACACAGGTAGTGTTTTATTCATGATGTCTCTGCAAAACATCTGCTTTCTGTAAAATACTTGATAGAAGGTTTTGTTATCACACACTACTTAAATCAAGGAATTACTATTTTTTTTGTAGTGCTGATAGTGAATTGTGGCAAGTTACTAGAAATTGCCAGTGTGAATAATGTGCTGGTTTACATGTATAATGCAGCTGGTCTCTCTGATTCATTATTCACACTTGCATAGTTTGAATTAAAACAAACAGGGAATGTGGGTGCACAGATTCTGCAATTTGTATTTGTACCTGTACTTTTAGAAACGAAAAACACCTTAATAAGGAAAATGCTCCTTGCAGGAGGGAAAAAAGGTTTACTCTTAGATGGTAAAATGTTCTCTCTTCTTATATTTTGTAAGAAATGACAACTGTTGATGCAAATGCTACCGTAGGATTTTTTTTTAAATATTACTGATGAAAGGCATTATGGCAATTACAACTTCATTGGGTATAGTTGCATCAGAGCTACATAACTTACAGTTGCTTTCATTTGAAGCAGATGTAATTGCACTAAGATGGCTTGTGTTTCTATCACATAGTTGTACAGAAATTAGCACTGGGTATCTGACGAAGGAATACAGATACTTGTAGCTGATACTGAGTAATTGAATCTAGTAGCTCTTTTAACATCAAACTATAAGAGCTGTTTGGTTGGGACATCCTACAAAGCAATGAGTTCCTTTTCAAAACTCATATAACTATTTTCTATCTTATACTGTCTTGTTATGCAAAAACTGTTGTGTGCTCAAGCAAGCACTGAGTGTTTTCAGGTATTATGACATTCTGCTGTTTCTCTGATAAAAATTCTTTACAGCTTATACTTACTATTTAATAATTCCCTCTTGTCTGCAACTATCACAGTAAGTTTCTTTTCACTTTGTACTGAAAGTCGTTGTAGAGGATGAAAGCAGCAACAAACTGAAAGGAAAACAATCAGACCATTTTATTTTGTGGTGCTGTGATAAATTAAGTCAAACTTACTTAGAGTACCAGTAAGTACCTTCTAAAAAAAAAAAAAAAACACCAAACCCAAGTGTGGGTATTTTTCCTGAAATTTTCTTTAAATTAAGAATGTAGAAAGCTGTCTGTGCTTTGTCAAATAGAAAGATTGTAACTGCAATGTGGGCAGTACTGGTTTTCTGCCTAGCTTGGCTTTACTTTGACATATAATATCCCTTGTTTTTCATTATCTTCTGAAGTTTCTGTGTTTAAAAATGTTGAGCTGATTGGAAGAGAGAATGTTAAAAAGCACTGGTGTTAAAATACTAACATGGCTACTTTGTGGGTTGTATTTGGTTGTGATGTACCAGCTTTCTAACCATTTCCCATAGAGATATTAGAACATTCTTAATGCCTAAATATGGGTAACCAAGAGGTCTTGTACAGGAAATGTTAACTTTTTTCTATAGATTTTTTTTGGTAAGAATAGCATGATTTTAACATCACTCAAAATATACCACCTACATTAATTGCATATGTTGTTGACTAGACTATGTGCTAATTAAGGTCTTTTACAAGACTATTTTATATTGGTTTTCATTAAGGGCTGAATTAAATTTCAAAAATAGAAGAATGGGACCATTATTCATACAGTTGTATGCCTTAGCACTAGAGCTGATGAATGTCCTATAACGTTGGCCAGGCAGACCACAGAAACTAATTTTATGACATCCTCTGTGACTTCACTCAGTTATTATTATGTGCTTGTACTCACAGTGATGTTAGGTTATATAAACTTGTATCACTCCTAATGATTTCGTTAATTTTTTTAATTGCTTGAACTTAAGCTATTGCTGTGTTTATTCTCTAAAAAATCCAAAGTTGCATTTTCAGAAGCAGCAGAGATGCTGTGGCTCTGAAGTCATGTACACCACTCTTGCAGATAATCACTTCCCCCATAGCTTGGAGTATGAGGTTTTCCTCATTTCTAGGTTTTAGTTTTTCTTCTTTTTCAGTGCTTCACTAAGATTTAGTCACTGATGTAGAGCTGTGCCTGGAATGTGGTCTTTTGGGTATAATATTTACTTCATGGCTTCACTACAAGCATTTCTCTAGGCAAATGGTGCTGTGTATTTCAAATGTGTTCATGTTTGAAGATTTTCTTTTAAACTGCGTTGGCAGTGTTATTTTTCAATGGGATCATTACCTGCAAATTCATCTGTCATAAAATACAAAGATCATCTTTAAAAGTACTAATAGAATCCTTGATGAAATCTGAACATAGGAGTTGCTGCCAGAGAAACTGCTCAGGCTTTGAAGACCTTGGCTCAGGCAGCACGAGGAGTTGCAGCATCTACTACTGACCCTGTGGCAGCACATGCAATGTTGGATTCAGCAAGGGATGTCATGGAAGGCTCTGCTATGCTTATTCAGGAGGCAAAGCAGGCCCTGGCTGCACCAGGTGATGCAGACAGTCAGCAGAGATTAGCCCAGGTAAGTTGTGGCTTGAGCAGCTACATGAATTATCAAACACCCAGTGAAATTACTTAGAAGACAGCGTTACATAATGAGAGAGAGCAACAGAAAATAAGGCTGCAATGGAATGCGGGAATGTCAGCTTTCCATTCCTTCCATCAGCTATCGGACAGTAACATCATGCTTATGTTAAACAATGCAGATGGTGCGAAGTGTGATATTTTAGTCATCTTTTAGAAAAATAAACTTATACAGAGATGCAGTTAAGGTCTTTTACCCACAACATACTTGAGTAGGCTGCTTGAGTGCAAAAATGAAACAACTGTTAAACTGATTATTATCAAATGAAGGATCTGTATTCATGTTATATTCAGAAAGTGAATGCATGTTTTCTACGCGTGTGGCATCACTGCTTTTGAAGACTTTAAGGAGTAACAGGTTCTTTTTTACTGATTTGAAAAGTTCTGTAATTGGCTCGTATGTTAAATAATTTTTTTACGACAAGACATTTATTTTAATCAGATCTTAGAGAAAAATATAGCATGCAAAGGATTTCTGTGGTTACTGTATGGGTAACTTCAGGGGCATTCCCTCATTTGCAGTGCTGCAGCCTTTATCCCAGGTGCCAGGAGCAGTTGTGAAGCTGCCTTACCAACATTCTTGTATCAAATGTGTGAGCATGAATAATGACTACTGCTAGACTATGAGTGAGCAAACAGAGAAAGCTGCAAGCCTCAAAAATGGTCTTGTTAGAGTCAGAATGTACGAATTGCTGGCTATAGAATGTGCCTTCTATTAGATAAATGACCACTCAAGCCCTTCTTGATATGGATGTGTTTAATTATGTGTAGGTGGCAAAAGCAGTGTCTCACTCCTTGAATAACTGTGTGAATTGTCTGCCTGGACAAAAGGATGTGGATGTGGCCTTGAAGAGTATCGGGGAATCTAGCAAGAAGCTCCTTGTTGATTCGGTGAGATGTCTTTTAACAAAGAAATAAATTTCAGAGAACTGAAAAGCAGATCTGGGTTCCCGATGTGTCAAATTATTATCTAGTAAATGTGCCCTAAGTATACTTCATATCAGTTTTGGTTTAAGTTTATGCAACTTTAAGTAACTGCTATTTTGCCTGAAATGGTGTTCTTGTAGTTTATGGAAAAGGTGAAATGTGTCTGTAGCTTGTGAAGGCAATATTAAAGTTGTTGTCATAGATCACCATTAGATTTTTTTTTTTGAAAATGCCAACCATGACGTAACGTTTTGAAGAATATGAAAATTAGAAAATTAATCCATCTCTCACCTGAGTGATCAGTTCAGTTTAAGGAGCATTGCGGTCAGTCAAAAAAAAAGTTTGGTGCATCTATGGTCGTTTTGTGCAAGGAGAAGAATTGTTATATTTCTGTTTAACTGCATCCGTGTCAAAAAAAACCCTTTGTGCACTGGTAATTTGCCAGAAGGTTATATGATTTGAACAACTTTTTTCTGCATCTGCCAGTGATCCTGCTACCCTGTGAATGAAGGAGGAATTGTATTTTGATATGTTTGTGCAATGCCTTTTGGTAAAACCAAGTCAGAAGTTTAGAGTCATTGTGAAGAGCTGCCAATGCTTGTGTGGTGTTCTGGAAAGCTTGTTTCTGGAAGTGAATGATGACTTGGAGACCAGAATTCTCCAACTTTTGCCACTGAGTTCATCACTTCAGATTTCGTAGTTGAACCATAAAATAGCTATTGTCATCTCTGTCCCTTGAAAGGCTTAAGTACTTGTCTGTCCCTTGAAAGAAAAACCAGGACTAAGATCACTGTGTAGATTTCTGGTTGATGGCTATCCCATAGTTGAACTGTTCTGCATTCGGAACTGAATCACTTGCAGTCCAGTTGCAGTACTGCATTCTAACTTGTATGTGAAGCTCACTACTGTATTGGATTTAGTGTTCTTGAATTGTATTGAACTTTCTAGTCATGAAGGGTTGGTGTGACATGACAGACAATAAAATACAACACTTGGTCTCTTACAGCTGCCTCCAAGTTCTAAGTCATTTCAAGAAGCTCAGAGTGAACTGAACCAGGCAGCAGCAGACCTGAATCAGTCAGCAGGAGAAGTTGTCCATGCTACACGGGGCCAAAGTGGGGAACTGGCTGCAGCCTCTGGAAAATTCAGTGATGATTTTGATGAATTTCTTGATGCTGGTATTGAAATGGCTGGCCAAGCACAAGTAAGTTTTTTATCTTGCTAATTGGGACCAAGGATTAGTTTGGGCATAGCATCTTGCAGTGCAGTATGTTGGTTATCTAGTAGCACAGTACAATGTGCTAGTGTGAGCCTATCCAAATATGACAGGTGATGTTTGTTATGAAGCAGTCATCCATAACTGGTTAACCAGAGTGAAGTCAATTCAGCATTTGCGTTTTATGCAGGATACTGGTATTTGTTCCTGTGCCCAGTCAGAAATACGACTTCGTACTCTTCTGTCTAGTTTGGGCTGTTAACTAATTTGAGCTGTATATCTGAAGGTACAAAGGTGTGCTGAACCTCTTAAAGCTTATGGGAAGGATTGCTTCTATTTTGGTAGAACTACCATGGAGCATAATTTATGTGAACACTGTTCAAAATGTAGTACCTTTCTTTGCTAATTTTCAAATGCTTTAAGTAGAGGGAGGAAAAGACGCATTTAAAATCCAGACTTGATATTTCTCTATGGTGCATGCTGCTGTGGACCTGCTACGGAGTGGAGCAAGCATTTGAAGAGGACTGGCTAAAATGCCATGGATCTAACAGCAAGCACTTTGGAGTTCTGTTCGGTGGTTTAAAATCTGGCTGAGTTCTATTCTGATGAGCTCAGTGACAATCACCAATGTTGTCACGTATTACCTGGCATATCCCTAGTAGTCTAAGTACTCATTTGAAGTTGGAGGTATCGCCTTCACTTTATCTTACTGGGTTTAGGTGTACTGAATAACACTAATTGGTCACTTGGAAATGATTTAGCATAACAAATGTCAGCATATAAAAAAAGTGTCCTGTACCAGGAGAGCTAGGAGGACTTGCAGAAAAAAGAATCTGCAGACTGTTTTGCCCTAGTTAGTAGGAGGAACTTGCAAACCTAAGAAATGATTGCCAAAAGACAACTAGCCAGAATGTCTTGAGTGTGCCAGTCCTTTGAACTCATTTATGAAGCATCTCTATAGAGCAGATGCTTTGTAGATAGAGCCGAGTAGAGAGATCGGATAGTGACTGATCATTATTCTCAATCAAAACTTAATCATTCCAGTTCCAGATCCTTGGTCTCTTAGTTAGGCACCAAACATCACTTGATTCTCTGAAATCGAGTAGGAGTTAGGTACCTGACTATCTTTTTAGCCATGGGCCTCATTGACTTTTAGAATATTTTGTTTGAGGAAGTTCAGTGAAGGCAAGGGTAGATGTGATACTGCAAATAGCTACTTGAAAAGAGAATTCCAGTTGCTGATGACCTTGTGGCCCTTGCGGATTTCCTTATCCTGCTGACACCAGGCATGATAACCATCTTATTTATTAATGGCTGATCTTTCGAAAGAGGATGCCTTCTGTCTGTGTCTAGTTATTTGGCCTGAACAGAAGCAATACCAGGCATTTTGGATGCCCAGCAAAATGTTGGGGTAGGGAGGAAGCAGAATATAAATATAGAGTAAAAGCTATTCACATCAGCTGAGTAATATACAACCTCTTTACATAAAATCCTGAACAGACTGTTAGAAAGAATGGATTCACTTCTACTGATCATTGACAGAAGAATCTAGTTACAACTATTTCCTGAGATAATGCAGTATTTCCCTGTAATTGTATGTATATGCAAGTTTTCCTTTTCAAGTAGTGGCTTAAAATAAGTAATAGAACATTCAAGTCAGAATGTTTACCTAAGTAGTCTTATAGAAACGTGTTTTAGTGGGATAGAGGTCTTTCTGGGGGGGATCTTTTGGTGTGAGTAATCTGAGTTAGATGCTAGAGAGCCTGTGGGTTACAGAGAGGATGCTAGAACACAGAGAGTGTACACTGACTGAATAATGTGGATCAGTTGTGCCAGGCAGAGACACATGAGAGTCTTGACAACAAAAGCGTTGTTCAACAAGTAATAAAGTTTCTTCGTTGCTCATTTGTGAATACTGCCATTGTTAGAAACCAAGCTATTTGTTATAGGGATTTCTTTTTTCTGTTATGTAAGTGAAGCTAGAGGCACCTGTCCAGATGAACAGAGGCTTTGGTCCATGTCCTTCTCTGGAATATGGTCCACTGCATGTCAATGGTTTCAAATGGATAAACAAACTGGGTTTCCAAATGTGTTTTTAGCACACAGTCTTTATTGCAAACTCTGCACTTAATGTTGTGCTGTTGTGGCTTTCCAGACTAAAGAGGACCAGATTCAAGTAATAGGTAACCTCAAGAGCATCTCTATGGCTTCCAGCAAGCTGTTACTAGCTGCCAAGTCTCTGTCTGTTGATCCTGGAGCTCCTAATGCCAAGAACCTCTTAGCAGCAGCAGCAAGGTAAGGATGGTGTTGCTTGCTTTAGGTTTTCCTAAGATATTTGCTTTACTCTCTGATATTTGTAATGTGTTTATATATTTTTCTGCTATTGACAGTTAACTGAGTGGTTGGAACCTGCAGTTCTATTTAAATGAAAGTAGGCCAGAGGAAAACTGCTTATTTTGGAGTAGTTCCTTAACTGGCATAACTTGTTACCCTTGGTGGAAATAAGCAGTTGAAGAGTTGGCCTGGTTTTTGAAAGGGACTAGTGTGTTTTACCTGCTGGTTTTTTACCATCTGTGTTCTGACAAGGCAGTACCTAACAGTAAGCCTCTCAATCTCTAGCAAAGAAAAGAAACTGAATAATGTTCTTATATAGAATGTGCTCAAAAATCATGTTGCGGCTACCTATCACTAGTGGTGTGTATGCATGTATGATGAAGAACACTTGAAAGGTTTAGATGCTATGTTTATTTGGTGGAAGATACCCTTATTTCAAGGATTCTATCAACCATGCCCTGAATTCATCTTGTGGACTCTGTTTCTCAGCCAAGGTGCTCAGTGTTTATGTGAAAAATAACACTGCATTTCAGTATTTGACTGGATAATTGCCTCTCTTTAACTTTGTCAAATCCTTTTCACAATTTTCTTTTTCCTGAATTAATGTTTTAAATTAACTTTTTATTCAGTTATCTAAGTTTGTAAATGGAATGTTCAGATATCAAACTGGAAGGGAACTGCTGAAGGACAGATAGACATCACACCTAGAAATGTCAACAATAAATCAGATGAATGTCTGAGATCATGTGGAGGTGACTTACAATATTGTCTTATAAAATGTTTACATCCACAAAGATGAGCCTAGAGAGGAAGTGAGTAGGTGAAGAATGTTACTTCCTTCGGGGTAATGTAGTTGATGTTTGTCCTGGACCTTGGAATCATCCCTTTCTAATAGCAATAACTATTTTTAAAAAATAAATCCACTCCTTTAATAAAGGACTTCCTTAAGAAGTCATGTTACTTTGCTGTGTCATATTTGTTAAAAAAAAAAATAAAAATATTTGTCTATCTTGTCTCCCCGGAAATAAATAGCTTCTAGGAAAATTGTAGGTAATTTAAGGCACACTGCTTAAGTGAAGGAGTTGCATGGGCTTTTGTTATTGCTGCAGCATCAGACGGCGACAGATTTCTGCTTTAGGCTTTGAGCACTCCTGTTTGGAGTGTAGAGGAAGTTAGCATTCCCAGTGAAGCCCAGTTAGTTGTTAGTTTCTGGCAGGCTGGTATTCCTTCTGTAGAGGCATGTAATAAAAAAAGGGAACAAGCCATGGAGAGCCTTTAGATGTTCTATTTTGCCATGCTGTTAGCATGTGTATGTGTGTCTGGATGCATAAGACTTTACTTAGACATCAGATAACCATGAAAAATAAATGCTGTAAGAGTTCTCAGTTTGTGTTTAAGATGCTAAGGAGACACTGTATTTCCTTTCTCAAATCCTCTGTGGTTGCTTGTGACAAGCTTGCCCGGGC
>NW_009606644.1:3600-19464 GCF_000690535.1 Cariama cristata | reverse complement strand
TTTGTTCCTTTTCCCTGCCATGATATGGTCAGGGTCAAGTATTTTTACTTTCTCTTTTCTCATGAAAATGAGAGAAGAGGCACTGCTTTCTTCAATCCCTGTTTATAAGATGGCTTATCTTCTAATTTTTCTCTCATCTTCTGTAGTACTGTGATTAATCTTCTGGTATTTTCTTTCCTTTCTTCCCTCTTTGTTCCAGCTATGATAGACAGTCCAACTTTTCCAATAGCTTCAGACTCCTTGTGGAGGCATTTTTCTTGACTTCCTCTGACAGTCTCATAGGACTGGAACAGTGACTGAGTTTCCTGTGGGATACCTGAAAGGAGGTTGTAGCAAGGTGGGGGTTGGTCTCTTCTCCCCGGTAACTAGCGACAGGTCAAGAGGAAACACTCTCAAGTTGAGCCAGGGGAGGTTCAGGCTTGACATTAGAAAGAACTTCTTTGCTCTAAGAGTCGTTAGGCATTGGAACAGGCTCCCCAGGGAGGTGGTGGAGTCACCATCCCTGGAGGTGTTCAAAAAACATTTAGATGTGGCGCTTCAAGACATGGTTTAGTGGGCATGGTGGCATCAGGTATACGGTTGGACTTGATGATCTTTGAGGTCTCTTCCAACCATAATGATTCTATGTTCTATTTATATGCTATATTTGATGTAAACAAATGTGGCATTTAGAGTCCTAGCAGTTGTCTTCCACTCTGGGGTTGGTGTTTGAGGGGCCACTTTCCTGGTTCTACTGCTTCCAAATAGTTTTAAAAGTAATGCTTGTACACTGCATGTGTTCATGGATACAGGTACCTGATGTATAGTAATGATATTCACGAGACCACACTGCATTCGCTAGAAAGCTGACAATGCTTGTCTATTATCAAGTTTGGAGTTTTTTCTTTAATCACTGATATTCCCTGAGTCAACATGCATTGTCTCTTAGATTAAATTAAACAGTGAACAAGATATTTTTGCATTTTTTTTATACATCTATTCATATGTCTGTATGCAATGACATTTTTCTGATGCATAGAAATCACTGATGTTCAGGAGTTTGAGAATCCATCATTTGTATTGATGTTATGTTGGTGAAGCCATGCATGTTGTTTTTCAGAGACAGATGATTGTAAAAATATTTGTGTATCTACACACACATTCACTGGGAGAATATCAATGATTAGTTAAAGAAAAAACCCAAACTCTGTAACAGACTATATAAATGTATAGCAGGACTATGTGATACATTATGCCAGACAGGACACAAGACATATATATGTAACAGTCCTAAAATGCAGAGGAAGTCGGAAAAAATTACTCCACAAGGTCACAGAAGCTGCTTGAAAAGGGTAAGAGTCTCAGGTAAACAAAGATGTCTATTAGTTTCTATTCTTTTTGCCCTGGAATTAAACATAAAACCTGGTGTATATGTATGTAATAAGCATATCCTATTTCCTTTTGTAACAGTATGATACCATCCATCTAGGTAATCATGTTACTGATATTGCCAATCATGTTATCAAGTGCCAGTTTTCTTAAGGAGAAAATAGTCCAAATGCCATGCAGAGTTTTCAAGGCCAGAGGAAAGCATATTCTCCATGCATTCCGATTTCACTCATTTTCTAATTTGCTATGAGAAACAAAACAAAAAAACCTTGCATTTTCACTATAATATCACAATACAAGCTAAGTTTTTGCAAATTGGTGGCAACATGCCTAGCTATAGAAAATGACCTTTGATTAATAAAAATGAATGGCAGACTTCTACTTCCTCCTGCAAAGCCACCTCTTCTAGAAGTTAGTTTCCTGGGTGGTTAGCCATTAGTCTAAAATGAATGTAGTTATGCTGAATTTGCTTAATATCAGAGCATTTATCAGAAACACAAATAATGACTATATTGTATGTCAGATTCAGCCTGTGTTCAAGAGCACCAGAACCGTGAACTTCCATAGAAACATAATGCAAAAAGGTCTTGTTTTCTGTGGTCTTAAACGTAAGGGAGCTGATGCATGTTGACTCGGAGAATATCAATGATTAGTTAAAGAGAAAAAAAGCCAACTTGATAACAGGCTATAGAAATACATAGCAGGATTGTATGTCTGTGTCTGTAATATGGTATGTCAGACAAGACACAAGACTTTGCTAGCAAAGGGTATATAAAATTACTTTACATTCAAACTTTTTTTTATATACTAGCCACTAGTTTCTGTGTCTGTTAAGACTTCTGAGGTGCTAGTTGAGAAATTATTCAGTTGGCACTTCTCTAACTCTGATACTAAAATACTTTTTAGCAGCTAAATTATGTCACTGTGCTAGTGTAGTGGGTTGACCCTGGCCTGCTGCCAGATAATGTTTTGCACTTTCTTACCAATGTTTTCCCAGAATGCCACCAGCTTGGCTGCAGGGCTCAGCTGTGTCTTGTGGTGGGTCTCTCAGAGCTGTCTGGACCCAGCTGTGCTGAGCATGAGGCGGCCTCTGGCCTCTTCTCACAGAGGCTCCTCCTGCAGCCAAAACCTTGCTACAGACACTCAATACACTTGTTGCTGTGAGATGAAGCTTCTGTTTCTTCTGGGCTAACTTCTCAATTGTTTGCACTGAAGGAATAGATTTTCGCGTGTGGATCACTATCAAATGCTTTAGTGAGAATGTTTTTGCTCCTATGAAGCTTGCTAAAGAAGAGGTTTCTAGGTGAAGTGTTTAACATACTGTTAATCCCCAAACACTGAAAAGAAAAAATGTAGTAGGACATCAAAGTTTCGAATCTTTATGCAGTGTACAGTTAATGAAACAAAAGTTTTAATAAGAGGAATAGTTTAACTTTAAAATATACCTTTTTTCCTTCTACTTTCCCTAGAGCTGTGACTGAGAGTATAAACCAGCTCATCACGCTGTGCACCCAGCAAGCTCCCGGGCAGAAGGAATGTGATAATGCACTCAGAGAACTGGAGGTATTACTACATTTCAAAAGTTCTTATGAATAAAAATGGGCCCCAAATGTTTGTTTCTTTTGTTTTCTTTGTTCGATTAGCTGCTGTCACTGTCTTCTCACTTGATATCTGTGGCAGAGGTTTTAATTGCATACGAGGTAAGCATAGGACCTCTGTCAACATCTTGTAGTTTTGGTCAGAATGAGATTTGCTGCCTTGTCTCCATCTCCTCTTCCCTGCCTCCCAAAAAGTACAGTTTAGTCCCTATTATTCATACTTACTGTCAATTAAGGAACAATCATGACGAGACGGACATTCCCACTACCAGCAGTGCACTGGAGAGAACTGCAGTATCTTGATTTTTCTGGTTATAGAACGTTCTTACTGACATCCCACGTCAGGATGATGCTTACCATTTTACCTTGCCATTTCTAGTGTAGATTTTTGATGCCTCGTATCTGCTTTGTCACAGCCAAGCTAATATGACGTGTGTGCCAATACAGGTTTTTGCAAAGTATGTTCTCGTTTATAAGTGAAATGTTTGGCTGGCTAAATAGTGGGTAGCAGGTCAGTTGAGAGACGTAATTCTAAGGTTATGCACTGATCACAGACACAGCTGCTTACAATAGTAGGAAATACCATCTTTTTAATTAAGCTAATTTTTTGCTGTCAAGGTCAAAACATGAATGATTGGCCTGTGTAAAGAGCATAAAACCACCTTCAAGCTTTTCATTTCTACCCCTTGGTATCAAAAGGATACAAAGGTCATTGCATTCCAGCTTTTTTAATATGCAAGTCAACTGTCATCATCCCAAAATATTTGTAGAAGTTTGCGTAGGAGCTGCTTTGTACTCCTGAATTCTTAGCTGCTTGAGCTTACAAGTGTTTTCCTCTTGGTTAAAGGGAGGGGCAGAAGGTCCAAATAATAGGAGAAAACTGGAAACTGGGACATAATGTAATGGCTGCCTGAAATGACTACAGAATATTGGGGTGGGAGAAGCAGGGGGAATGAAGCACCATTTCTCAGGACTTTCTGAAAGACGAATGGGGAGAGGTCTGCAAAACAGTAGGGATGTGAAAGATGAGAATTCCCGGCTAATGAGCCACAGAAAACTGAGAGCTTAGAGGAGAAATGTAGGGCAGAACGGCCTTAAGAAACCATTGCAGAGAGTTGTGTGCCTATAGCATGGGTTGCGAGCAGAGCTCAGGAAGGGCAGAAGAAAGATCCATAGCATCTTGAACTTCAGGAAACACTTGCCTGAGAGAGACAGTGAGAAAAGCCTGGGTGTATGGAATTGGATTAATTTCTGAGAAAAGGGAAACTGAGGCAAAACCGCACAGTCCTGAAACCAGACTGGAGAGTGGATCAAAGTGACTTGAGGAATCTATCAAATTTGGGGGAAAGCATTCTTAGTAGTCTTAACTTTCAATTTCTCTGTACAATGTTTAAGCTCTTACCTCTTCCCTTCATTTCCCTGATTCATCACCTACTGTTTCTAGTCTTCCCAAGGCTTCTTAAAAGTACTAAAAAAGTATTGTTAAGAGTGTGTCTTAGCTTGGATTTGATAGATTGTCAGTATGCTCTGTAGTCTTACCTGGAAACTCTGGAAAACTGTTTAGAGAGGACCTTACTGTACGACCTCCAATGAGGTCACTAAACTTGTCCAGAACTTCAGCTGAAAGGATTAATGGAGGTGTTATAGCAAATATACATCAGTGGGAAGTTTGTGCTGGCTTGTATTTTGCTGTTCTGTTTCCCTACGTTCTGAAGGCTTCTGTCTCCATAGGAGTGGAAGTGCTGCAGGAACATTTGCTTTACAAGTTGTTATTTAAAGATGGGGCACAACAACGAAGAGTCTGTGAGAACTGAGAAAGAGACAAGAGGCAACTGGAAACTGTTTTCTAGATAGGACTACTTCTTCATGTCACCTTGTTCTCACAGGTCAATTGCTGTAAGGCTTTAAGTTAGACTATAGCTTTTAAAAAGCAGTAGCTGAGCTGTTAAAAATATGTTAGGTGTATCTTAATGTTAGGAGTTTAGTTACAAGAAAGGCCTAAGGATTTAAAATGATACCTAGATTTCCTTCAGGTGGAAGGCAATCATCAGATACAGATGCTAGTGTCTGTCTTTACTTACTGATTTCACTTTCATTGGAAAGATTAAAAGTCTTCTACCTGATATTTGGCAGAAAATAGTGTTCCTCCAATCTTGGAAAAAGTCGTGTTGTAGATTTTTTTAGATATAAAAGAAGTAGTCTGCTGCATTTTACAGGTTTTTTTACAAGTTCTGTTATCTGAATGCATTGAATCTTCTCAATGAATATGTGACTGACTTTCACGTTGTTATTTCCAGGAATCAGAATTACCTCAGAAAAAGAAATTCAACTAGTATACGTAGTTTGCTGGCAGGAGGAGCTGTGTTGGTAGAATCTGACAGTAGTAAGAGGCAGGCAGGTGGTTGACTTGCACTTATTTTGGTAGCTTTCTGTGTCTCTATACAGTGCTCAACAAATGGTAGCTGGTTTTCCTATCACTCTTGTAATTCCATTTATGAAACTTAAAGCAGTCCTGAAAACATGTATTAGACTGTTGACAAATGACAGAAAACCAGATTACCTCGTGTCAGCCAAGCATCACTAACTGACCATAAATCACTCATCACTAACACAAGGTAAACCACATTAGCCTATACTTCCAACAGGTTCATAGTGCACAAATGTGTAGTTACCATGGTTCAGTTAACGTAGGGTAGCGTTTAACGTGTAGCAAGCTCATCTGTATATGAGCCCTCAGTGAGTGGGTAGTTTTGTTTGCTTGCTGGAGACAAAGTTGTGAGATTACACTGGTATAAGCAGGATAGTTGTGATGGTCGATGTTCTTCTCAGCTCAGTAATTCAGACTGTGTTAATAATCAGAGTTTCTTTCCTTATTTCAGACAGTTAAGGGAATGCTGGATAACCCCAATGAACCTGTGAGCGATCTCTCATATTTTGATTGTATTGAGGGCGTAATGGAAAACTCAAAGGTAATTTCCTTTTCCCACCTCTGTGCCAATTGTAAAGTGCATTTTGATTATCAGAAGTTTCAACATGCATGTCAAACATGTTAGAAACACAACACAGTGTTTATAGCTAAAATGTATGCTGCATTCCTTGATAAAACTCAGCCTGAGATAGGTCTCTTACAGATAATTTCAGGTTTTGGTCACTTAGAAGGCATATTGTCTCGAGAAGAAATTTTTAATTAAGTGACTGGTATGCAATGATGTTTAAGTTTCCCCTTTTCTCCCTTCCTCTCCTGTGCATTAGACAGCATGTCATACTTTCGTTATATATTTTGACTGGAGCTATGTTTGAACAGCTCAAAGCATAAATGGGATACTGTTGAAATGAAATACTGTTGTATTGTTCTGTGCAAAACAGCTTAGAGAAATTTCCGAGCAGTCCAGATATTCCAGCACATCAGAAAATCTGTGTGAAATCTCTTCAGCTATTTTTAAACATGCAGTGCTATACTTTTTCCTTTGAAGCTTTGCTTTTGTGTGTTGCTGGTGGAAGCTTATTCTTTGATGTGTTGGAATTGTCTCAGATCCTTCCTTCTCTAAAAGAAAAAGAAAGTGCTTAATGGATGTGCATGTCATCTTGCATCTAATGCTTTACTGCAGTCAGACCTTGTTTTAAATTTTAAAATAAACTGAATTCAGTGGGAGACACTGTGGTAATTAATGTGTATTCTGACATTCAGATGGCTCCAGCAGACTAGATGCAATTTCATTTCCACTGAGTTTCAGTGAATTTAGAGGCAAAGATGATCCCAGATGTGTCAAGAGCAGCTGCAGGATTGGCTGTCATGTTCTGCAGTCTGTGAAATGTGCCTGATACCAGGCTAGCTGTGATGACTAGTGGATGATAGCAAAAATAATCAGTGTTAATTCTGTATCCTCATAGTCATTTGCACTATAATAGTGTTTGTTTGGCACTGTCAATCCAGTGTCGATCTGCATCCCTTATCCTTTACGCCACACAGAGGAACGTGCCCAATTCAGTGAAGTCATTAACTAGCTAAAATTTCTGGAACCCAGGTCAAAGAGGTTGGTGGGCCAGAACTGGCTCAAGGCTAGCAATCGCTTGCCTTTGAGTGGTAGGGAAGCATATTGGGAAGGTAACTTTGTTTTTTAATTTCTGAGGTTCTTGGAGAATCAATGGCAGGCATTTCCCAGAATGCTAAAACTGGGGATCTTCTAGTCTTTGGAGAATGTGTTGGAGTTGCATCCAAGGCTCTTTGTGGCCTCACAGAGGCAGCAGCTCAGGTAAGCTACTGAAATCTGTAAAGCAAGTATGTCTTTATTTTTTTAACAAGCTCATGTTGTAGGTGTGTATATCTGAGATTCACTTCCTTATGGCCAAACAAATGATGACCTTGTACTAAGCGGCATACTCTGTGTAGATCCACAGAAATGGTGCATACACTGCTGTACATTGCAGAAGCAGCAGAGTGCAATAACATGCATATTTTATAAGGAAGGGAAATGACATCAAGAAGGAACCTTTTCTGAGGATAAAGCAAATGTCAAAGCTGCAGGATATGGAATTAACGTTTGCAGCTCAAGCTCTGAACTGTCACATCAGAGAAGCGCGCAAAAATCAGCCACAGTTAAAATGAATGAATCAAGTTTTTAAAAATTCATAAGGAGCACTACTAGTTTCAGACATTTTAAATAATAAGCAACCTGTTTCAGTTGTTCAGATACTTTTGGAATAACCAAAATTCTTAAGCTACTACAACAAATTAGAGTCTGGAACTGTTCACTGTGGTTTCAGTGATCTGACAACTGGGTGACTTGAACTCTTGAGAGCTGATACAGCCTCTTCAGTGAAGGATTTGGCTGGAGGGGATCATGCTGTGCATCTGGAAGCCACTTCTTGATTTCCCCAAATATGGAATGTTTCAGTACAGACTTAATCTTTTCCACATCTAACCCTGCATTGCCTTACTGGCATATCAAGGTGACAGATAATTTTATCTGTAATGGAAATTCATCAAGAAATCTTCAAATACAGTTTTGACAATTCTTCTTTGTTGAGAGACATGAAACTTTAATTGAGAAAGAGAGTAAGTTTGGCCATTGGACGTCTTGAGCTGCAGTGAGACCACCGACTGCAGACTTGATGGGTCCTACACTCAGCAGTAGTGCATTTGCTGTGAATTGCTTTTCTACTCAGTCTTGAAAACCCTCACCACCTCAAACTGTGGCTAATCCAGTAAATAATTTGCTGATGTTTGTGACCATTGAAGCTCTTTCCAATGGCTATGCAAGTGAAAAATAATGTTTCCAGGGATTCTAGTTGCTTAAACAATGGATAGTTTTGTTTTGACTAAATAAGTTCCACAAGCGTAAGGGTAAGTTTTCTTGGTTTCGGAGGTTTCTGGAGCTTTATTACTAAAAAATTTGTATGATTCACAGTATGATTTCTGGATAATCTCTGACCACCATGTGCTATCACATATGGCAAGTTTATCAAAGCACCAAGATGGATTTAGCATTGTTTCTTAGGATTGTTTTCTTCCTTTCTCCATTTCTAGGCTGCTTACCTGGTTGGCATCTCAGATCCGAACAGTCAGGCTGGTCAGCAGGGTCTTGTTGACCCAATTCAATTTGCCAGAGCCAATCAAGCAATCCAGATGGCTTGCCAGAATTTGGTAGATCCAGCAAGCAGCCCATCACAGGTGATTCCAGAGGATTGCAGTGAGACCGTCTTTGTTAGGACACACGACTGCGCTTTATTTGTGACCAAGCAAAGGAGTTTTGGTTTGAAACTGTTGCATGGCTTTGAACTGCAACTTTGCAGAGCTAAAGTATGGTAACTGTCATGTTCCTTTGACAATCTGCTTGTTTTGTGCGATGTATTTTTACAGGTATTATCAGCTGCCACAATTGTGGCCAAACATACTTCTGCTTTGTGCAATGCTTGTCGCATTGCTTCATCAAAGACAGCAAATCCTGTTGCCAAGAGACACTTTGTGCAGTCTGCCAAGGAAGTTGCAAACAGCACTGCTAACCTGGTTAAAACTATAAAGGTACAAATGCTGCTTAATTGTACTGCTTCCTTCTTTGTGTTTTTATTTCTTTTTTTTTCTATTGAAACACAATCAGAACAGTTAGAAATATCTTTTTACCTTCTGTGATATGTATGGTTTAAGAAATCATTAATTACATTTTTGAAGACCTGAATTGGAAAACATGTTCAGTGGTATAACTGTGCCATAGTCAAGTTGGAAAGAATTTGGCAATATTAGTATTGGGAGGGGCAGCTGACCCATCCGGTATGAGACATCTCTGTGTTGATATATGTACTGAGCTTTCACCATGAGAATAATTTGCAGACAACTGAATGTAAAGGTTTCTAATGGTGTTACGTTTCTCAATATCCTGAGTCTTGTGAAGGTATTTCTGACAGCTTTACCTTATCTGCTGCTTTATTTGTCTCTTATAAATAATACTGGGGATGAAACAGAAGATGTTTATGTTGCTTCTGTTTAATAGTCTCCTGTTAATAGTAATCTTTTATTTCCCAGATACCTGCCTGCAGTTTGGCAGGAGGCAGTTTTTCCTCATGCGAGCAGAAATATACTTGTTAAGCCATAGAGGACTCACGATTCTAAACCCTTCTGGAAGCCATTAGCTGATCTGCTACTGAGAGTCTTCTAAAATAATTATGCTCTTAGGACTGGAAGGTTCTATTACATTACACAGAAGGTCCTTCATATTGAAATCTTTCCTGTGAAATTATGAAAGACATCAGTTGACTCATGTGAAAATGAGAGCAATAAATTATAGATTTGCTTAAAAAAAAAAATTATTATTTTTTTTTTTTAAATCAGTCTGTAGGAAAGAACCACCTTGTTAACCACTTTCCACCCTTTGGAGCATGAGGTACTGGGACATGATTTATGAGAGTCATCAGAGTGCAACAGTAGAAAACCTTTATTCAGTCTTGTGAAGCAAAGCAACGGTTTTAAGTTTAGGGTCAATAATCAGCTAAGGAAAGAAACACACACTTAAAGGATCACATTGCTTGCATCAGCCTTCTTTATGGAGGAATTTTCAGATGTCATAAACACACAACAGTTTAAAACTATGAAGAATTAAACCATCTTCCTTCAATTTTGCAAAGAAACCCATTCAGACGGAACTCAATCATGATTTAATTTCCAGGCCCTGGATGGTGATTTCTCTGAAGAGAACCGCAACAAGTGCAGAATTGCCACTGCACCTTTGATAGAGGCTGTGGAAAATCTGACGGCATTTGCTTCAAATCCAGAATTTGTCAGTATACCAGCACAGATCAGCACTGAGGTAAGGCAGGATGTTGTACTTCCACTGTCAAAAAATTGAAAATGTTGAATGAATTCTGTCTCAGGAGAGAGGAAGTGTGAAGACCTGACCCCAAAATGTCTCTCTGTGTTCCTGGGTGTTCGTAGGGCACTTTGCTCTCTTTTGCTTAACCTCTGACCTTGAATTTTGCACCAGTAGGATAAAAACAGTTAGGCTACAGAAAGCGCTGCCCGTTAGTAAAATGATACAGTACAAGCAACTCACATATTCTGTTAGCTGGATTCTTCCATGTGATAAAGTAGTAAATATCCCTTTTTCCCTCAAGAGCAGCTTTAACAAATAGAACCTAATTAGTTCTGAAAAGGATTGAAGGGATGTTGCTGGGGTTTTTGCCTTCCAAAAATGATGTGGTCATGATGACAAGAAGCAGGTTTTCTGGGAAAAAAACTTTCTGTGGTCCTTCTGTAGTTTTTTCCTGAGTTCTCCATCCTCAATCCCTGTAACTACAACAGAATAATATTTAAAGTAACTAATGAAGGTTTGGGTTTGGGGTTTTTTTTGGGGGGCGGGGGTGGAGAATAAAATAAATCTTTCAAGCTTCATAAAAGCTTTGAAGTAGAGGTCATGTATTGTCACTGACTCTCCAACTGCTCCTTACTGGTTTTGGCAGCCTCTGTTCCAGCTGGTGGTATCAGATGATGTAGTAACTGTTGCAATGTTAAAGTTGTGGGGCTGTGACTGAAATCTGAGCCTGTTCTCCAGGCCTGTGGTACCTTGGTTTACCAAGTAAGCGGTGGTAAAATAGATACAGAGATGATGATCCAGTTAGAGTGTTGTAGTCCAACTAATTCCTGGGAAAAGAGCATGCTTGTTGGAGATTGCAAGTTTTGTGACAAAAAAGTTTATTTTCAGTGATATCTCCATAGTCTACGGTTAGACAAATGTCATTGTTTTCTCCTGTTTCTCAACTGGATGGTGCCTTTCTAAACTGGAAAATGTTTAAGTATGTTATAGGGAAAATGGTTGGACTGTGATTTTAGTACTATTTCCGTGTTGACTATCTGTGAATATAATAATATGATACAAGAAATTATAATGCCATTTTAATGCTGTTAATTAAACAGATTTTTGGGAACAGACAGTGGGGATGAATTCAAATAATTATTTAAAAGTTCTTTGTGTTCTTGTACCTTTCTGAATACAGGGATCACGAGCACAGGAACCAATTCTAGTTTCTGCTAAAACAATGTTGGAGAGCTCATCTTTATTGATCAAAACTGCTCGTTCTCTGGCTATCAATCCAAAAGACCCTCCTACGTGGTCTGTGCTAGCCGGGCACTCCCATACTGTCTCAGATTCTATCAAGAGTCTTATCACCTCTATTAGGTATGTCTTTTGTAGTAACAAAATTGCAGTAATAATTGAGCAGCCATTCATAAAGAATAATACCATATGGCCATTAGCACTATGGTATTTTTTTTAACTAATGAAAATTATTTCTGTGATGCACGATATCTCCCCAGTTACTCTGGATGTTTAATCATAATTGATGACTGCTGCACTCTGCAGCATAGGGTTGTTCTGTGTTTGTATTCTGTTCTCCTTCCATGGTTCCACCTCTGATTGAGTTTAAGGTAAATGTAATGAGAATGCTGTAGAATAAAAAAAAATGTAGTTAATATTACCTCTATCCAGATCATGTACCAACATCTAATACGTGGAAAACAGTGTATTTTTTTAAGATAGGCCAGAAAGTTTATAAATTACCTTTGCTATCTATTCTTTCCTATAGTTTTCTCTGTTTAGTTGAAGGAATGCTGTAGCAAGAAGTGAATTTTTTTTATTTTTTGGACTAAACCTGTCTGTCCCTTTCTTAATGAAAATTTTAAAGCATAGTTCTATACTTAACCTCTTAATATTGATTAAATCAAAATGGTATGAAAACAGTGATCTAAGGAGTGTTTACAGTTTTGTTGATCTTTGATAATGATTGTACTGAAATAGCAAACTGCATGTCAGGACGAAGTACTCAGAAACTAACCTTCATTAAAAGATACCTGGGACTGAACGTAACACCTAATACCTAAGGAATTGTTTTCTGAGACAGTGAATCGCACTGTACAGAAACATTGAATATTTTTTCCTGGTGTCTGTTGTGTTTTCATGTTAACCTTTATTATTGAGCCGGTCTGGCCATCATGAGGAGGTTGTATTTGCACTTTTCTTCTAACAAAACAAATTTTTTTCAGTCTAGTCATTGAGAGGAATGATGTTTATATGTATGAAAATGTGCAGAGTACTCTGTACATCCTGTAGGTAGAACAAAGATTAACTTTTCTCCTTGTTGCTCTCCTCCCACATGCTTAATGTACACTTATGTGCAGTCATGAAAGAGCCTGCCTCTTTCATGCTCAGCTTGCTACCTCTGTCTTTCAGGGACAAGGCCCCAGGCCAACGAGAATGTGATTTCTCCATTGATGGGATCAACAGATGCATCAGAGACATTGAGCAGGCCTCCCTTGCAGCCGTCAGTCAGAGTCTGGCCACCAGAGATGACATCTCAGTTGAGGTATGGGAGGTAGCACAAGAACAGAGTAATGCCTGAGCAGCCTCACTTACCCCGCTGCTTTCCTTTCTGTTTGAAGATTTGGAGCAGAGTATTCAGCAGAATCTACTACCAGTGAGGGGAGAAGTATTCTTACTGGGATCTTTTTAGGCAAAATCACATACTAACGAAAGCATGTCACTTCTGGAAAGATACCAGAATCACCAGGCAAAGTAGGGGTGAAAGTAGTTGTTTTTAACTACTACCCGCATATTACTCTGACTTCCTGTGCTGACGTGACCGACTGATTAGTTAGTGTTTCTCTGGTGTTTTGCCATGTGGAAGTCAGGATGTTTCTGAAACTAATTTATTACTAGAAGTCCGGTGATGTCAATGTCATTTTTCTTCATGCCTATTTTGTCATTAAATAAGTGAAATCTGGAGTTGATGCTGATATGTTCTCATTAAAAAAGCCTCCTTCTCCACCCATGCCGCCCCTACCCCAATGGCAATGTAGACCAATCCTGTCCTATTTCAGCCTTTATCTCATTGAGGAAGGGCCATCATGGTAGACTACCTATGAAAAGTCAGCAATTCAGGATCAGAATCTCACCTTGGTATTTAGTGTCTTTTTGTACTATTGCTTCCTGAAATTACATGTCTGTTTATGTATTCCAGGGATTTCTTTGTGCTGTAATGCTGAATGCTAGAAACATCTCAGACTAAATGGAGCTATACAAAGGAAGTTATTACAGGAAATATGTCATAGATATCATTCTTTTCTACTTAAATGATGAAGTCATCTTGGACACCATGTCAATCTGAAATAAATGTTACTGAAAATGGCGGTTATTTATAAACCAGTACAGGAATGTAACAAAATGCAAAAAATAATATTTGTTTTCTCTTGCCTTTCATGAGAGTGAGCTAAATCCCAGTGGCTGCCAAGACATTAAGTGCCTCTGAATTAAAAGCCAGTATTTATGTCTTGACAAGCCCAGTAATATGCTTTTCTTATGCTCTTGTCCCACAGAATGGTATTCAGGAGGTCAGTCCTCATCTCTGTCCCTCAGAGATGTTGTATTTTTCCTTTGTCTTTCCTTATTGGTGAATTTCTCCTGCTAGCTTCAAATTCTACAGCAGAGCTTTTTGCTTTTGTCCTGTATTGTCTGCTTTGAAGCTTGTTTCTTCATATCTAAATCGGAGCTCCTGCTGGTTTCTCTGATCAGTGCAGTGATACTAAATCTTTGGCAGGGCAGGATCAGTTTGGGAGGGGTGGGGAGAGTTTGTCACATTGCAACGAAAAGAACACCTACTCTTGAATTTGCTACTATCAGCTGGAGTAGGAGGGAGCGATTCCCCCCACCCCCCTCCCAGACTTGCCATATAAATCTGAAGAGGAGCAGGCCTATCTCAGGGTTCTTCTTGTTGAAACAGGGCGAAGGAGAAGAAATGAGCAAGTGTGTAAAGAAAGCCAACAGCGTGGATTTCTGTATCCTACTGTAGTGGGTTATTTAAACAGCATTCTGAGTATGTTGGTTGGTCTGAGGGTGATTGTTATGATATGGTACAACCTCATAAAAGAACAGCTGTGATAGTAACTGACAATTTCTCTTTATATTAGGCTCTACAGGAGCAGCTGACATCAGTCGTCCAGGAAATTGGCCACCTCATTGATCCCATAGCTACTGCAGCTCGTGGAGAGGCAGCTCAACTTGGGCACAAGGTACTGTCCTACCATTATGGAGGCATTTGAAATCTTGAACAGCTGGACATGAAGGAAGACCATGATTTAGTAGCTTTTTCACTTCCTACAAAAGAGGAGAAGAAAGCATGTGGAAGGAGGAAAGATCTGGGATTTCCAAATACTTGGAGCTGATACCAAATAAACCTGTTTATGTTTTGGGCCATAGGAAAGATCTTTTCATTGAGGTTTTTGGTGAGGGGCAGGTTTACAAAGAAAGGGGAAGGCAAAGCAAAGATGGAAGGGTGGAGTGCAACATTATAGGTTTCCCTACCTCTTGCTATTGCAGCCAGCAGCTGTACATGCATATAGGTTCTTCTGTCTCTTGTGCTGTGTTAAACATGACCACAGGACCTGCGACCCATCACACTCCAGGCTCGTTCAGCACGTCACAGAGTTATAGTTTGAATATGTATATATAGCAGAATGTGGCCAATTGAAGAAGTCTCACAAAGGTTTGTCAGATCCTATCCTGATGTGATGTCCTTGCATAAAGCATGCTGCTCCATTTCTTGGCCAGCTCATGACGAAGCAAGAAGGGAAGTGTGGGATGTGCACAGAGGTTACCTCTGGCCTATGGAGGCCCATCTCCTGAAGCTGCTTCTGTAGTCTGAGAAGAGGGAGGTTTAGACTGTGTTTTCAAAGGAGGAGGGTGATGTGCCTGTTTTCTACGTTCTGAGCAAGGCTCTTTGTCTCCATTGATTATAGAGGCAGTGTTAGCTTCATTAGGAAAAAATTAGTGATTTTGAACTACCTTGAGTTTCAGCCCCTGCTGCAAATTTTTAGGGGTTAGCAGGGAAGAAAGGCTTATAACAATCTTGCTTTCTATTTTAAGCATTGTGTAAACATGTCCCTCTTACATGGAGTGTAAGTATGGTAGAACTTGTGCTTATGAGGTCTCTGTCCAAAAATGAAGCGTTACAATGTATGTACCAGAAGTGTACATTATTTACTGTGGTTATTACAAGATTTTAGTAGTTTCTCAGATAATAATTCCTCAACCTACAGTATGTTCTTGAGAAAGATAAATACAAGTTTTCTGTGTCAGTGCATTTAATACTGGAATCACTTTGTTAGTGTGAGAGCTCTTCCAAAGTTGTACCCAAATAACTCCATTTAGCTTTGAATAACCATCAAATATTTCATAACACCTCAACTATTTGCAGTTTTGATTCTCAGTTTACCTAGCCCTCTGAGGTGCACAACAAATCAAGATTGCGAAGATACAGGTAGTTAGGGAGTCACATTCCTCTTCCTGCTTATTAGGTAAATGTTCACCAAAGTCAACAGCACTTTTCTTGAGCCTGTTTTTCCTGTTGAATGCAGAAG
>NW_009606644.1:0-3582 GCF_000690535.1 Cariama cristata | reverse complement strand
CTTTCTTTGACACAGTTTAGAAGACCTTATCTTTGTGAAATCATTCCTATTATTGAGGGTTTTTTCCCTTTTTTTTTCTTTAATCCTCTGAGAAACAAAATAAAAAAAGAAGCGTGACTAAGTCATAAAATTTTATTGGCTCTTAGCCCTCCACATAGTCATTGGGGTGGTTTAGTCTGGAGAAAAGGAGGCTGAGGGGGAGACCTTATTGTGCTCTACAACAACCTGAAAGGAGGTTGTAGCCGGTTGGGGGTTGGTCTCTTGTCCCCAGCAACTAGTGATAGGACAAGAGGAAACGATCTCAAGTTGCACCTGAGGAGGTTCAGGTTGGCTATTAGGAAGAGCTTCTTCACTGTAAGAGTCGTTAGGCATTGGAACGGGCTCCCCAGGGAGGTGGTGAACTCACCATCCCTGGAGGTGTTCAAAAAACGTTTAGATGTGGCGCTTCAAGACATGGTTTAGTGGGTTTAGCGGGCATGGTGGCATTGGGTATATGGTTGGACTTGATGATCTTTGAGGTCTCTTCCAACCATAATGATTCTATGATTCTGTGATTTAGATGGAGTAAACCTTTAAATATCTTTTCCTGCACATGAAGTACTGCTATTTTTCTTCCCCGTGCCAGCCTTCAAAAGCTGCCTATAGCCCCTGCAAACGTACACACACTTGAACTTCTGAGGCTTCAGATGTAGCAGTGTTCAAGTGCCACAGTGGACTATTTGTGCATGTTCTGTGGAGTAATTGGCTCAAAGCAGTACTGGGTTTTTGCATCCAGTAAAATCCAGTAGAAAGTCCGTCTCATGGATTTCTGACAGGAACCAAGTGCCGTTGTGGTTTTATAGAAGATGTATCAGATGACAGATAGAGGGGAAAAAATATTCATTCATATAAAAATATTTGCTTATTTTCTTAGAATATGTGTATAGCCAAAAGCAGATGTTTCTTCAGAATAAGTGTAAATCAGATTAGAAACTGAGGAAAATGGAGAGACTGACTCCACGCATTTCTGAAGACTAAAATACAGTAATAGAAGCTGCTAGCAGAACTGTGTCTTTACATATTCCAGACACTGTATTGAGCTCAAGTAATTAACTGAGGGGACAAATGCAGCGTGCTTGGTATGCGGTCTTTGTAGCATGCCTATTCCTGTTGACCTATACCAGCCACTGGGTTGCAGACGAGCACTTAACCACTGCTCTCCCTTTCAGCAGCAAGAAACACTGCAGGGTTGGGCCACATGGCTGTCTTAGGGAAGTGTTCATGCATCGGGAGTGATGAACCATGCCCAGAGGTAATGTTAGCACTTGTGCCCACTCTGGTGTCTTACACAGCAGAGAACTGTCCAGGTCCGCACTGGAATTTGATGAAAGGGTTTGAGAGGTTAGGGCGCGAAGGTTGTGAACACAAGCAGTCCCCAAAGTGAACAGAGCAGTTCCAATCCAGTGTAGTCCCATTTGTTATCAGTCATCCGCAACAAAGATTGAGAAATTCCTCCCTTGCATGGAGGAGACACTTGTCATGGGTGATTCGAAGTAGTGTGCGTCTCCTGTGACAGTTTTGAAAACTATTTCATCTGACCTCAGGGAACCATGTGCATCTGAGGGGAGAAGACACATGGCTTTATCAAGGAATTTGAAGGTGATGGGAGACAGAATCACACAGGCACATAGTACAAACTAAACGCTGTACAGTGTAGAAGCGTTAGCACAGCATGCTACTTGAGCTAACCCACCACACGAGGGTAATCGGGGAATATGGTTCCTCTCAGTTACACCTCAGAAACGGGGTTAATGGCTTTCTGTGGTTGTTCTGGCTTTCTTAGGTAACACAGCTGGCGAGTTACTTTGAACCCTTGGTTTTAGCCGCAGTTGGTGTGGCATCCAAAACACTTGATCATCAGCAACAGATGACCGTGTTGGACCAGAGCAAGACGCTTGCAGAATCTGCCTTACAGATGTTGTATGCTGCCAAAGAAGGGGGAGGAAACCCCAAGGTATGGTTGCTGTGTGTAACTAAGGGATTACTGGAGAGGGGTGAGGGGAGAGGGCAGGTGGGGCAGAAAAAACAGCACCTACCTACTGCGCAGGTCAGGGATACATTTGCAGTGAAAATGCCATTGATGGCCCTCCTGACATGTCTTATCAGAGAGTGGAAACACTTGTCAAAGAAGGGATTCCAGTCCAGCTCACAGCATCCTCACAAGGGACACAAAGTCAGGGTCTGACAGCAAGTATCTATGCACTACTACAGAAACCAATCGGTTAAAAGACAGAGCCTGTCTGCTGCACAGCCCAGTGGGCAGGGCCTGCTGGCCCTGATGCTCATGGAGGACACCCCAGACCACCTGGAAGAAAGGACAGGGCCTGCTTTCTGCCCTGAGCTCCACGTGAAAGCGCGCACCATCCCACAGGCCACCCCACAGTGTAAGGAGCGTGCAGGACCCAGACTTCATGCCTTCACCCAGCGGGCAATCAGCCACGCCCTGTCCTGCCCTCAAGGACGTGACAGACCACACCCTGTGCCATGCAAAAAACGCATGACTGGGCACACACTCTGCTGTACATACACATATGTCATGGCCCCATCCAGCGGTACCTTGCCCATAGCGTTGCTCCCATCATTTTACAGCGTGCTTCTGGCGCCTTTCTCTGAGGGATGCCATCGTGCTGCCCTTCTTTTAGGGTTTGCTGCATACACCTTTCTCTGAGGGGCTCCGGCATGCAACACTTCTTATACAGGCGGTGTCGTGCAACACTATGTCTTCTGGCGCACTTTGCGTGCCTTTATATAGAGGAGCCGGCGCAAGACACTTTGTCTTCTAGTGTGCCTCTGTTATACTGGTGGCTTTGCGCGATGCATTTTTCTCTGGTGCGCCTCCTCTGCCTTTCTCCGAGGGATGCTCACGTGCCCCACTTGTTTTCATGCCTTTTTTTTTCAGTTGTGTGTGTTCTAGGTTTTGGGTTGGTTTCCTTTTCTTTTAAAAGTTTTTCATTAATATTCAAGTAGTTTTTTTGAAGTAGGCTTTTGATTGAAGAAAGAGGATTTTTTTTAGGTTTAGCGTTTGGTTTCATTTACTGCTTTAGAAAAATCGTGGTTGTGAAATTATTCCTTAAGACTGTTTTTTGTTAGTCTTTTTTTAGTGATATTATATGACTGTGATTATTTTTTTTCCTTCCTTTATATGTCAGGCATTTTCTCTTGCTCATGTGTCTACATGTGTCATTTTCAAACATCTTGTTTTGGTACAGAAGTAGACTTTCACTGTCTGGTGCTATTTTTGCCTTCCTTTATCTTTGTTGATTCTGTTATGCATGAGTCATTTTCATAATTTTTTATAGAAAATGTTGTGTTGCTTTTCTAAGCGATTCCTATTTGATATTGTGTTTTCTTGTCTAAGCAAGATTCATTCTGTCAACATTGCTGTTAGATTTAGCTTCTCATCTTTGACCTGAAAGGGGATTTTCAGAGCTGTTATTGTATTTTCTTCGTTAATTATGCTTTTGATTTGGACATTGATTTGTGCACGGAATCATAGGATGGTTTGGTTGGAAAAGACCTTGAAGATCACCTTGTTCCAACCCC